>NC_086447.1:168426204-168691204 GCF_028390025.1 Pseudophryne corroboree | reverse complement strand
ATGTATGTATGTATGTATGTATGTATATGATTGTACTGTTGTGGTGTGGTCCTGAGGACGGGGTGCTGTCCCCGAAAGTACTCGACCTGAACCTTTAATACACATTTGCTACTTTGCCATTATTGATGACTCCAGAGTGCCTTCTTCCTTGGATTTGCATTTATGTATATACATGTGTATATATGTAGGCACATGGATATATATGTACTATAATTAAAATAAAGTAAACTTTTATTGCACTTGCAAGTGCCACCAGGAAGACAGCAGGCTGCAGAGGACGCTAGACAGTCATTAATAATACTCATGCAGCTAAAATAAAAAAAAAATAAAAAAAAATTTTTTTTTTTTTTTTTTTTTTAGTGGAGGGGGGTTTCTGGGTACTCGGAAACCCCCCCTAGGTGCGCCACTGCAGCTCACAGTATTAGTTTCATCCAGTTTATGACTAAGCTAAATGACAGCAGTGGATGGCACAAACATGTGGATCTTAAACTTCTAACATGGCACATCTATGAGTGGCACTGCAGTGGCAGACAGGGTGGCAGTTTAATAAACTATGCACTGGCGTATCTATAATGGGTGCAGTGTGTGCGGTGCACACGAGCCCCTGGGTCCAGAGGGAGTCCACACCGCACAGACTGCACCCATTTCTTCTATACTCACCTTTCCGGCGTCCATTGGTGACTGTGTGTGGGCCCCCTCCTCTCCTGTAGCCGTCACCGCTGCTGCTAGCGCACTGAGCACTAGAGACTCTGGCACCGTGCCAGAGTCTACAGCGCATGCTCAGGACTCCGAAAAAATGGTGCAGCTGCCATTTTTTGGAGTCCTGCGCATGCACTGTAGACTCTGGCACTGTGCCAGAGTCTCTAGTGCTCAGTGCGCTAGCAGCAGCGGTGACGGCTACAGGAGAGGAGAGGGCCCACACACAGAGTCTGCACATGGGCCCCCTCCTCTCTAGAAACGCCGCTGAAACTATGCAAAAAAAAAAAACAGTCAGCAATGTTCCAAACAGCGTATAATGCAAAGAAAAGAGGTGCAGGATGGAATGCTCCTTGGGACCATTCCACCCACCCTTATGTTGTATATATTAAACAGGACATGCACAGTTTAACAAACCAATCATTTCAGCGACAGGGACTGACACTTGTGGCTGAAATGACTGGTTCATCTGGGCCCCCACAAAACAAACTGACTGTACATGATGTCCTCATCACAATCATCCGATTCTTCTTCCCGATCGGTGTGCACATCTTCTTCTTCACACAATATTAATTTGTCCCTGCTGGCATGCACTATTACAGGTGCCCCTTTATTTTGTGGATATAATTGTCGGTACATTTCTTCATTGTGGAAATGGTAATTCATTTTGACGAACATCATCTTTACCACATTTTGGGGAAGTAACCTACTACACCGATTGCTGACAAGGTTCCAGGCTGTGCGGAAAACTCTTTCTGAGTACACACTGGAGGGTGGGCAACCTAAGTAAAGTAAATCCATTTTGTGCAAATTGCCTTTTTTCCTGACAGTTTTGACATGGACTGTCTATTTGGATGCTATCACTGAAATAATCATCAACCATTCTTTGCATGGTGACCGCAGCTCCTTCAACCCGGACCAGATGTCAAATGTTTTTCCTGACAGATCTGCATCCCGGCCAGCAGGTCCTAGCCAAATGGATTTTTTTCCATGCAGCCGCAATTGCCGGAGAAACTGAAGGAGGAGATGTTGCCATGTCATGTTCTGCTTGAGCAGACAATTTTCTCACCAACAGCTCTTTGCATTTCTCGCAGATTTGTGCCCGTTGGAAAGAAAGACACAGCATATGACTTAAACCTAGGATCAAGTATGGTCGCAAATATATAGTGATCTGATTTCCCTAAAAATGCTTTGTTTATGTCCTTGTACAGGCTGGGAATTGCTTTTCTAGTGAAGTGGGCTCTAGGTGGGATTTGGTACCGGGGACACAGTACCTCAGTTAACTGTCTAAAACCCACTACATTAATGGCAGATACTGGATGCACATCTAATACCAGTATAGTTGTTATTGTCTCAGTAATCTACTGTGCAACTGGGTGACTGCTGTCATACTTAATCCCCCTTGCAAATTATTGTTTTATAGTCAATTGTTTTGTTAAACTACTACGAGTAGTCTTCCTAGCCCCCTTCTGGACAGCAGCAGCAACAGGCTTAGCACTCAAAGATGCTTCTGAGGAAGCCCAGATAGGAGGAAAGTCAGTCATGTTTATGAAATAGGATGCAGAACTACTTCTGATCATGACTGAGGATGTTGAGGATGCAGGTGTTGATGGTGGAGATTGCAGACTCTTGGATCTAACAGTGATGGGGAGCAGCTTGGTGATGCTAAAATGCTTCACTCAGCAGTGAAGCACTTGCATGATAAGGGTAGCCCTCTGCCTGTGCAGTCTAACTGCGAAGGCAGACAGCTACCCATCATGTTTTGGGTTACAGTGGCTGTGTGTTACTTCATGCAGCCACTGCAGCCTGCCCTGCAAAAGGTCCAGACATGTCTGCATTGTCTGGACCATGCCCCACCAACGCAGCGTTGATGCCCATAAAACCTGGCATCGATGCCAACGTATGCCTCTGCCTGTCAATCAGGCATTTGCATATGTGAGATGCCATCACTGCATGCACAGTGGGCATCGGCCTTAGTAGATGATGTTGACAGACTTGTATAATCATGACTGGTGGTAGCACCTGCAGCACTAGTATGTGCTTCCTGCTCTCCTCACAATTGTTTGTCCTCCATTTCTATTCACAAATATGAACGAAGTGGGGCATAGCACACACCACAATTTGTACAAAAAATGTACCAACTACTGTCACAATATGTGTATGAATCACAAATAGTAATCGAACACTTTAATTTCACCAACAGTGTCACACAATACATGTATGAGATTATACACTGTGGTCTGACCGGCAGTGTCACAGAAAAATAATAGTATAGTTTAGCTCCAAAATATATATATATATACATATATTTTAAATAATATATTTAACTACAGTATAACTGGTGCAGAGCACCCCCTAGAATGACAGAGGAACCTTTTATGTACAACAAACCATGGACCACCTACAGAATATGTGTATGCAGTCTGACCGACAGTGTGACAGAAAAATAATAGTAAAGTACACTGTGGTTTAGCACCAAAAAAATAATAATATTTTTTAAATGGAAATCATAGGGGCTCTGTACTCACTATATTAACTAGCAATAATAATCCCAGCATGGATTGCTAAATTCCGCTCGTCTCTAATTCTGATTGGTGGAAAGCTCCAGCCATCCACCAACCAGTATGCTGACAGCCATTCACTGTCCAGGTGCAGGCTGAGAAACAGGTAGGGAATGTTCTCTGGCTGCTCTGGTTGTGTGTAATTCACAATTAGAGCAATTGGGTAGCATTCTCTACCTGCCTCCCAAGAAACTCTGGACACATGAGCCCGGGAGGCAGATGCCTGCTTGAAGGCCCCTAAAATTGTGGAGCCCTGGGCAGCTGCCTAGTGTGCTTATATGTGGCACTTTCAGGCAACCAACCTGGTATCCCTGGAGTATAGACCAGTCTCTTGGATAGTGTCCACTTCTCTAGTGCAATAGTGTGTTGTACAGCTTGGACCTGGCCACGATAATGCAAATACTCTAAAACTTTCCAACTTGACTTCTTTCTTAGGGATCTCGACGTGACGTTTAAAGCGATGTACTGTATTGTAGGCCTGTACGTACACAGAATATGTGTACCTACATAGCCAGCTAACTTAGGGTCTAATTCAGGATGGAACGCTGCTCCGACAGCATTCGCAGACTGAAGCCCTGTGCAGTGTGCGCATGCGCAGAAGCTGCACTGTGCGTACGCACACAATGAAATGCAACGGCATCTGATATGTGCAAATGCCTCTGCCTGATTGACAGGCAGAGGCATTTGCGGGGCGGGAGGTAGCGTTGTGTCGGCTTTTCGGGGATGACGTTTCAGCATTGGGGGGGCATGGTCTGCACAACGCAGGCGTGTCCAGACCGTCTGCAGGGCAGGCCGCGGTGGCTGCATGGCATCCCATGCAGCTGCTGCGACCCGAAACATGGCGGGTAGCCATCTGCTTTATCCGCTAGGCTGCGCAGACAGAGGGCAACCCTAAACATGAGAGATGCGATGTGCTCACACATTTATGGGGTGGGCGGGAGAGGCAGCACCCGGCATGCGGGATGGACTTGCCCTGTGCTGGGCAGCATGTCAGAGTAAAGGTTTGCAGGTGTACGATTTTCCACACTTCTACAACCCATGCTGATATCATGTACTGAAAGGTTGTTAAAACGGTACATACAAGTGAGCACCTATCCTGCCCCAGTAATACTTACCTCCAGTGCGCAGGGTTCTCCTCAGGTCTCCACCTTTTTCATTGCAGCTGTTGGAGCCGTTTGTGCAAAGGGAGGAGTTAAACACTGCACTTGTTATATAGATAATCATAAAATGTCTACTATATACTGTATATACAGTATTATCCCAAATTTGATTTTTTTTTTTATTTATTTTTTTATCACAGATTCTCCACTACAGTATGTCAAGAAAACAGACTTCTTTAGTTGCTGGTAAGATTGACTAATCTGTGGACATTTTAAATGGGTGCTCAAAATGCTATAATGCCAGATACCGTAATGTTAATTTGCTATAGTTTCTTCCCCTTAACAAAAATCTTACAGCACAAAAAATGCATCATTTAATAATAATATACACAACATGGGTACACAGTACTGTGAAGGTCATTTACAGATATTATATGCACAATGCAAAAATCAGCCCAGGACCCATGATTTCTATCAGATCACATAAGTTTAGAAGTGGCAAGTTTGTGAAGGAATAGAATTTTGCACAGATTGTAGGGGTTAATTCGTTAATTGATCGTAGCAGCAAATTTGTTAGCAGATGGGCAAAACCTTGGTGCTAATTCAGACCTGATCGCTGCTGTGCATGATCGGACAGCAGCAATCAGGTCTGGAGTGTTCATGTGCCGGCGCCACAGTGCACCGGCGCATGTCAGACGGCTGACTCAGCCCTGCAATTGCCTCTGCCTGATTGACAGGCAGAGGCAGTTGCTGGGTGAGAGAGGGAGGTCCTGCTGCGTTTGACCACTGTTTAGGGGGCGCGTTCCCGGGCAATGCAGGTGTGCCTGGACCGTTGTGGGGGGTGGGCCGCGGCAGCTGCGTGACATCACACGCAGCCGTTGCGACCCGGGCAGCGACAAGTAGCTCCCTGCTAGCGCGCAGGAGCTGCACTGGCTGGGAGCTACTCCTACAGTACAAAAGCATAGCTGCTGTGCGATGCTTTTGTACTTGTATGTCGATATAGGGCCTGACATGCTGGGTGTGCCCCCGCATGTCAGGGAAGCTGATCGTAGATGTTCTAAATTTAGCACATCTACAGTCAGGTCTGAATTACCCCCCATGTGCACTGCAGGTGGGGCAGATATAACATGTGCAGAGAGAGTTAGATTTGGGTGGGTTATTTTGTTTCTGTGCAGGGTGAATACTGGCTGTTTTATTTTTACACTGCAATTTAGATTTCAGTTTGAACACACCCCACCCAAATCTATCTCTCTCTGCACATGTTATATCTGCCCCACCTGCAGTGCACATGGTTTTGCCCATCTGCTAACAAATTTGCTGCTACAATCAGGTCTGAATTAGGCCCGTAGTGTCCTTTACATAACACAGAGCAGGTGCTATGGTGCAGTAGTTGTGAACAGCAGTTTTGTGGAGCAGATTAATAAGGCGTTTTCATGTTGTAAAGTAAAATGACTGAATTTAGATAAATGGGTGAAAAGGGGATTTTCTTGCTGTATGGTGGTCGCATAGCTGTTTCCACCCCACCTAGCACATGATAGAGTGGAGTGCACTAGTGATGAGCACCGGAAATTTTTCGGGTTTTGTGTTTTGGTTTTGGGTTCGGTTCCGCGGCCGTGTTTTGGGTTCGAACGCGTTTTGGCAAAACCTCACCGAATTTTTTTTGTCGGATTCGGGTGTGTTTTGGATTCGGTTTTTTTTTCTTCAAAAAACCCTAAAAAACAGCTTAAATCATAGAATTTGGGGGTCATTTTGATCCCAAAGTATTATTAACCTCAATAACCATTATTTCCACTCATTTTCAGTCTATTCTGAACACCTCACACCTCACAATATTATTTTTAGTCCTAAAATTTGCACCGAGGTCGCTGGATGACTAAGCTCAGCGACCCAAGTGGCCGACACAAACACCTGGCCCATCTAGGAGTGGCACTGCAGTGTCACGCAGGATGGCCCTTCCAAAAAACACTCCCCAAACAGCACATGACGCAAAGAAAAAAAGAGGCGCAATGAGGTAGCTGTGTGAGTAAGATAAGCGACCCAAGTGGCCGACACAAACACCTGGCCCATCTAGGAGTGGCACTGCAGTGTCACGCAGGATGTCCCTTCCAAAAAACACCCCCCAAACAGCACATGACGCAAAGAAAAATGAAAGAAAAAAGAGGTGCAAGATGGAATTGTCCTTGGGCCCTCCCACCCACCCTTATGTTGTATAAACAGGACATGCACACTTTAACCAACCCATCATTTCAGTGACAGGGTCTGCCACACGACTGTGACTTAAATGACGGGTTGGTTTGGACCCCCACCAAAAAAGAAGCAATTAATCTCTCCTTGCACAAACTGGCTCTACAGAGGCAAGATGTCCACCTCATCATCATCCTCCGATATATCACCGTGTACATCCCCCTCCTCACAGATTATCAATTCGTCCCCACTGGAATCCACCATCTCAGCTCCCTGTGTACTTTGTGGAGGCAATTGCTGCTGGTCAATGTCTCCACGGAGGAATTGATTATAATTCATTTTAATGAACATCATCTTCTCCACATTTTCTGGATGTAACCTCGTACGCCGATTGCTGACAAGGTGAGCGGCGGCACTAAACACTCTTTCGGAGTACACACTTGTGGGAGGGCAACTTAGGTAGAATAAAGCCAGTTTGTGCAAGGGCCTCCAAATTGCCTCTTTTTCCTGCCAGTATAAGTACGGACTGTCTGACGTGCCTACTTGGATGCGGTCACTCATATAATCCTCCACCATTCTTTCAATGGGGAGAGAATCATATGCAGTGACAGTAGACGACATGTCCGTAATCGTTGTCAGGTCCTTCAGTCCGGACCAGATGTCAGCATCAGCAGTCGCTCCAGACTGCCCTGCATCACCGCCAGCGGGTGGGCTCGGAATTCTGAGCCTTTTCCTCGCACCCCCAGTTGCGGGAGAATGTGAAGGAGGAGATGTTGACAGGTCGCGTTCCGCTTGACTTGACAATTTTGTCACCAGCAGTTCTTTGAACCCCAGCAGACTTGTGTCTGCCGGAAAGAGAGATCCAAGGTAGGTTTTAAATCTAGGATCGAGCACGGTGGCCAAAATGTAGTGCTCTGATTTCAACAGATTGACCACCCGTGAATCCTTGTTAAGCGAATTAAGGGCTCCATCCACAAGTCCCACATGCCTAGCGGAATCGCTCTGTGTTAGCTCCTCCTTCAATGTCTCCAGCTTCTTCTGCAAAAGCCTGATGAGGGGAATGACCTGACTCAGGCTGGCAGTGTCTGAACTGACTTCACGTGTGGCAAGTTCAAAAGGTTGCAGAACCTTGCACAACGTTGAAATCATTCTCCACTGCGCTTGAGACAGGTGCATTCCACCTCCTATATCGTGCTCAGTTGTATAGGCTTGAATGGCCTTTTGCTGCTCCTCCAACCTCTGAAGCATATAGAGGGTTGAATTCCACCTCGTTACCACTTCTTGCTTCAGATGATGGCAGGGCAGGTTCAGGCGTTTTTGGTGGTGCTCCAGTCTTCTGTACGTGGTGCCTGTACGCCGAAAGTGTCCCGCAATTCTTCTGGCCACCGACAGCATCTCTTGCACGCCCCTCTCGTTTTTTAAATAATTGTGCACCACCAAATTCAAGGTATGTGCAAAACATGGGACGTGCTGGAATTTGCCCAGATTTAATGCACACACAATATTGCTGGCGTTGTCCGATGCCACAAATCCACAGGAGAGTCCAATTGGGGTAAGCCATTCTGCGATGATCTTCCTCAGTTGCCGTAAGAGGTTTTTAGCTGTGTGCGTATTCTGGAAAGCGGTGATACAAAGCGTAGCCTGCCTAGGAAAGAGTTGGCGTTTGCGAGATGCTGCTACTGGTGCCGCCGCTGCTGTTCTTGCGGCGGGAGTCCATACATCTACCCAGTGGGCTGTCACAGTCATATAGTCCTGAGCCTGCCCTGCTCCACTTGTCCACATGTCCGTGGTTAAGTGGACATTGGGTACAACTGCATTTTTTAGGACACTGGTGAGTCTTTTTCTGAGGTCTGTGTACATTTTCGGAATCGCCTGCCTAGAGAAATGGAACCTAGATGGTATTTGGTACCGGGGACACAGTACCTCCAACAAGTCTCTAGTTGGCTCTGCAGTAATGATGGATACCGGAACCACGTTTCTCACCGCCCAGGATGCCAAGGCCTCAGTTATCCGCTTTGCAGCAGGATGACTGCTGTGATATTTCATCTTCCTCGCAAAGGACTGTTGGACAGTCAATTGCTTGGTGGAAGTAGTAAAAGTGGTCTTACGAGTACGACTTCCCCTCTGGGATGACCATCGACTCCCAGCAGCAACAACAGCAGCGCCAGCAGCAGTAGGCGTTACACGCAAGGATGCATCGGAGGAATCCCAGGCAGGAGAGGACTCGTCAGAATTGCCAGTGACATGGCCTGCAGGACTACTGGCATTCCTGGGGAAGGAGGAAATTGACACTGAGGGAGTTGGTGGGGTGGTTTGCGTGAGCTTGGTTACAAGAGGAAGGGATTTACTGGTCAGTGGACTGCTTCCGCTGTCGCCCAAAGTTTTTGAACTTGTCACTGACTTATGATGAATGCGCTGCAGGTGACGTATAAGGGAGGATGTTCCGAGGTGGTTAACGTCCTTACCCCTACTTATTACAGCTTGACAAAGGCAACACACGGCTTGACAAATGTTGTCCGCATTTCTGTTGAAATACTTCCACACCGAAGAGCTGATTTTTTTGGTATTTTCACCAGGCATGTCAATGGCCCTATTCCTCCCACGGACAACAGGTGTCTCCCCGGGTGCCTGACTTAAACAAACCACCTCACCATCAGAATCCTCCTGGTCAATTTCCTCCCCAGCGCCAGCAACACCCATATCCTCCTCATCCTGGTGTACTTCAACACTGACATCTTCAATCTGACTATCAGGAACTGGACTGCGGGTGCTCCTTCCAGCACTTGCAGGGGGCGTGCAAATGGTGGAAGGCGCATGCTCTTCACGTCCAGTGTTGGGAAGGTCAGGCATCGCAAACGACACAATTGGACTCTCCTTGTGGATTTGTGATTTCGAAGAACGCACAGTTCTTTGCTGTGCTTTTGCCAGCTTGAGTCTTTTCATTTTTCTAGCGAGAGGCTGAGTGCTTCCATCCTCATGTGAAGCTGAACCACTAGCCATGAACATAGGCCAGGGCCTCAGCCGTTCCTTGCCACTCCGTGTGGTAAATGGCATATTGGCAAGTTTACGCTTCTCCTCCGACAATTTTATTTTAGATTTTTGAGTCCTTTTTTTACTGATATTTAGTGTTTTGGATTTTACATGCTCTGTACTATGACAATGGGCATCGGCCTTGGCAGATGACGTTGCTGGCATTTCATCGTCTCGGCCATGACTAGTGGCAGCAGCTTCAGCACGAGGTGGAAGTCGATCTTGATCTTTCCCTATTTTTGGAACCTCAACATTTTTGTTCTCCATATTTTAATAGGCACAACTAAAAGGCACCTCAGGTAAACAATGGAGATGGATGGATACTAGTATACTTATGGATGGACGAGCGACTGCCGACACAGAGGTAGCTACAGCCGTGGACTACCGTACTGCGTCTGCTGCTAATATAGACTGGATGATAATGATATAAAAAATATATATATATCACTACTGCAGCCGGACAGGTATATATTATATAATGATGGACCTGCTGGACACTGTCAGCACTGCAGACTCCTAAAGTAAGCTACTAGTATCAAGAAGATAGAAAAAAAAAAAACACCACAGGTAGGTGGTATACAATTATGGATGGACGAGCGACTGCCGACACAGAGGTAGCAACAGCCGTGGACTACCGTACTGCGTCTGCTGCTAATATAGACTGGATGATAATGATATAAAAAATATATATATATCACTACTGCAGCCGGACAGGTATATATTATATAATGACGGACCTGCTGGACACTGTCAGCACTGCAGACTCCTAAAGTAAGCTACTAGTATCAAGAAGATAGAAAAAAAAAACACCACAGGTAGGTGGTATACAATTATGGATGGACGAGCGACTGCCAACACAGAGGTAGCTACAGCCGTGGACTACCGTACTGCGTCTGCTGCTAATATAGACTGGATGATAATGATATAAAAAATATATATATATCACTACTGCAGCCGGACAGGTATATATTATATAATGACGGACCTGCTGGACACTGTCAGCACTGCAGACTCCTAAAGTAAGCTACTAGTATCAAGAAGATAAAAAAAAAAACACAACAGGTAGGTGGTATACAATTATGGATGGACGAGCGACTGCCGACACAGAGGTAGCTACAGCCGTGGACTACCGTACTGCGTCTGCTGCTAATATAGACTGGATGATAATGATATAAAAAATATATATATATCACTACTGCAGCCGGACAGGTATATATTATATAATGACGGACCTGCTGGACACTGTCAGCAGCACTGCAGACTCCTAAAGTAAGCTACTAGTAGTATCAAGAAGATAGAAAAAAAACAAACACCACAGGTAGGTGGTATACAATTATGGATGGACGAGCGACTGCCGACACAGAGGTAGCTACAGCCGTGGACTACCGTACTGCGTCTGCTGCTAATATAGACTGGATGATAATGATATAAAAAATATATATATATCACTACTGCAGCCGGACAGGTATATATTATAATGACGGACCTGCTGGACACTGTCAGCACTGCAGACTCCTAAAGTAAGCTACTAGTATCAAGAAGATAGAAAAAAAAAAAAAACACCACAGGTAGGTGGTATACAATTATGGATGGACGAGCGACTGCCGACACAGAGGTAGCTACAGCCGTGGACTACCGTACTGCGTCTGCTGCTAATATAGACTGGATGATAATGATATAAAAATATATATATATATATATATATATCACTACTGCAGCCGGACAGGTATATATTATATAATTAATGACGGACCTGCTGGACACTGTCAGCAGAATGCGTTTATAGAATAAAAACACCACACGACGAGTGTTTAACTTTTTCAGGCAGACAATCACAATATACTGGTGGTCAGACAGTGGTCACTGGTCAGTCACACTGGCAGTGGCACTCTGGCAGCAAAAGTGTGCACTGTTAAATAATATGTACTCCTGCTACTGCTCCCCAGTCTCCCCCACAATTAAGCTGTGTGAGCACTGAGCACTCAGCACAGTCAGATATACATAGATGATGCAGCACACTGAGGCTGAGCACAGATATGGTATACTGTTACTGTGTCACTGTGTATCGTTTTTTTTCAGGCAGAGAACGGATTATATTAAATAATAATATAATAAAACTGCACTGGTGGTCACTGGTCAGTCACTAGTAAACTCTGCACTCTCTGAGTACTCCTAAGCTCCAGTAAATCAAGTGTCTCACTCTCACTCTCTCTCTTCTAATCTAAATGGAGAGGACGCCAGCCACGTCCTCTCCCTATGAATCTCAATGCACGTGTGAAAATGGCGGCGACGCGCGGCTCCTTATATAGAATCCGAGTCTCGCGATAGAATCCGAGCCTCGCGAGAATCCGACAGCGGGATGATGACGTTCGGGCGCGCTCGGGTTAGCCGAGCAAGGCGGGAAGATCCGAGTCTGCCTCGGATCCGTGTAAAAAGGCTGAAGTTCGGGGGGGGGGTTCGGATTCCGAGGAACCGAACCCGCTCATCACTAGAGTGCACTCCAGTGCTATATCCTGCTCCTGTATTGAAGCTAGGCATCCACCTTTACCAAGATGTTCACGGAGAACCTGTAATGTACACGTGCATACCTCCCAACTGTCCAATTTTCGCGGGACAGTCCCATTTTTTGTGGGATTGTCCCGCTGTCCCACCCGTGGGCAGCAGTGTCCCGTGGTGGAGGTGCAGTTGGGAGCAGAGGCGTAACTAGGGGTTTTGGAGCCCAGGGCAAGATCAAAAATGGCGCCCCCCCCAAATAAATAAATAAATAAATAATAATAAATAAAATACAAAAGGAAAGTATGTGCGCACGCTAATGGCGATGTGCCAACATGACACACCAGCTGTTACAGGTCATACTGGGAACATTCTTTTCAATTCCACATGCACCTTAACATCATCATCTCCTACACAAATAGGTGTCACTGTGTATAAAGTGGTCGAAGTTTAATTTTTGAAGGGGGATATGAAAAAGTGGAGGTATGCATTATGCGCGCGCCTTCGGCGCGCGCGCTCCCTGGAAAAGAGGGCGGGCCACGCAGGAGGGGGCGTGTCCTTCAGTGTAGTAGGACCCATTATACTATCTAGTACTGGTGCCCCTTTCATATTATAACACACGGTAGGAGCCGAAATTCACATTATAGAGAGAGGGGATTCAACCCTCTTAATTAACAAGGCCTGTGGGGCACTGTGGTGAGGGGAGCCTATCCCCTTAATCGACTAATTGCAGAGTTTAGCAGTGGAAGGGTTGCAGCGGTTTCTCACCCCAAGCTGCGGCGCTTCTGCCACCTCCGACACTCCACATCTTCGGCGCCACCCGGGATGCAGAGCACCGCACCGCACCGGGGATGCACCCTTTTCAGTGTGGTCTGCTGCGCTCCAAAGGGGAATATTCTCTCCTGCTGCAGGATTCCGATCTGCGCCATCCTCCCCGCTGTTCCGTGCCGTCTTCTTTAAGCCAGCCAGGGTCTTCTGCCGGTGCTCCCATTGCTGGTCAGTCTCCTCCCTTGCTGCAGTGTCCCGGTCCACCGAAGGTTGGATGTCCTTCCCCAGTCCTGCGTCTGGCTGGACTCCTCTTCTGCGGCATCTTCTCCACTCAGCGCGGACGGCTCTGGTCGCTACGGTGACAGGTGCAGGCGTGAATCCTCCAGGGCCTACTTCCTACGTGCTGCTGCTGTCTGCTAATTAAAAAATAAGTAAGTTACGCCTCTGGTCGTCTCTCACTCAGCACACCATCACCTCCCCCTGCGTCGTCACTCAGCACACCATCACCTCCCCCTGCGTCGTCACTCAGCACACCATCACCTCCCCTGCGTCGTCACTCAGCACACCATAACCTACCTCTGCGTAGTCACTCAGCACACCATCACCTCCCCCTGCGTCGTCACTCAGCACACCATCACCTCCCCCTGCGTCATCACTCAGCACACCATCACCTCCCCTGCGTCGTCACTCAGCACACTATAACCTACCTCTGCGACGTCACTCAGCACACCATAACCTACCTCTGCGTCGTCACTCAGCACACCATCACCTCCCCCTGCGTCGTCACTCAGCACACCATCACCTCCCCTGCGTCGTCACTCAGCACACCATAACCTACCTCTGCGTCGTCACTCAGCACACGATCACTTCCCCCTGCGTCGTCACTCAGCACACCATCACCTCCCCCTGCGTCGTCACTCAGCACACCATCACCTCCCCCTGCGTCGTCACTCAGCACACCATCACCTCCTCCTGCGTCGTCACTCAGCACACCATCACCTCCCCCTGCGTCGTCACTCAGCACACCATCACCTCCCCTGCGTCGTCACTCACTCAGCACACCATCACCTCAACCTGCGTCGTCACTCAGCACACCATCAGTTGGGAAATCCTAGGGTTAGTAACTAGGGTTAGTTTGTGGTTGGCCAGTCTGTGTGTGTGTGTGTGTGTGTGTGTGTGTGTGTGTGTGTGTGTGTGTGTAATCTACAGATTACACACACACAGACTGGCCACCCCCCAAACCCCACACACACCCACTCAGACTACACACACATTCTCATACTTTCGCCTCCCTCCCCCCCACACACAGGACTACAATATTCACTTACACTCCCACTGTCCCACACACACACACACTTAACCCACACACACACTGTACCACCCCCCCTCCCCTCCCGACAATAAACTACTGCTGCCGCCGCCTGCCTACTCACCTGTTGCCTCCGCAGACCCGCGCACGCGCGCCTCCACGATTAGACACTGCTTGGGGGGAGGGGGGGGAGGGGAGTAGGGGGAGGCTCCGTCCTAGCTGCTGCTGCCTGTGTGGCAGTCACAGCAGCCGGGTCTGGGGAGCCAGGGAGAGCCCGCCGGCGGAAACCATGTCGCATGGGGCGAGCGGAGCGGGCCGTGCAGGTGGCGGTGGCGCCCCCCTCTGCTGGGGCTGCCACAGCGCCCAGTGCACGTGCCCTGCTCGCCCCATGCTAGTTACGTCTCTGGTGGGGGAGGGGAAAGTATGAGAATGTGTGTGTAGTCTGAGTGGGTGTATGTGGAGTTTGGGGGTGGCCAGTCTGTGTGTGTGTGTGTAATCTACAGATTACACACACACACACACAGACTGGCCACCCCCCAAACCCCACACACACCCACTCAGACTACACACACATTCTCATACTTTCCCCCCCTCCCACCCCACACACAGGACTACAATATTCACTTACACTCACACTGTCCCACACACACACACACACACACACACACACACACACACACACACACACACACACTTAACCCACACACACACTGTACCACCCCCCCCCCTGCCAATAAATTACTACTGTTGCCGCCGCCGCCGCCTGCCTGCTCACCTGCCGCCTCCGATGCCCTACGCGGGCGCACCTCCGAGGTCGCGCACGCGCGTACGCGCGCACCTCCGAGGTCGCGTACGCGCGCACCTCCGAGGTCGCGCACGTGCGCCTCAACAATTAGACACTGCTTGGGGGGGGGAGTAGGGGGAGGCTCCGTCCTAGCTGCTGCTGCCTGTACAGTGTGACAGGCACAGCAGCCGGAGCTGGGGAGCCAGGGAGAGACCGCCGGCGGAAACCATGTCGCATGGGGCGAGCGGAGCGGGCCGTGCAGGTGGCGGTGGCGCCCCCCTCTGCTGGGTCTGCCACGGCGCCCAGGGCACGAGCCCTGCTCGCCCCATGCTAGTTACGCCTCTGGTTGGGAGACCACCTGTCAATCTCTGCTCTGTGGTGAAAAGATGCTATGCACATGCACAAAGCGTCTATTCATGGGAAACAGAGGGATTGAGGGCATACGAGCAGCTCATAGAGCGCTGAGCATGCCTCCACAGTGATGGGAAATAGGGGCGTGGCTCATGATCATGGCATTCACGTGAAGCTACTCCTTTATTGGGAGCGCGTTCCGAATCCGTGGTACAAGATGTTGGGAGGAATGCAAGTGTGACCCTACACCATTTTAGTGTGTATAAGTATGATGTACTGCACGGTTGTACCACAGATACTACAAATACCACTATCTCAGGTGACACAACCCATTTCCTCTGTATTACACTGTGTTACCACTGTTACAATTGCCATGTAAATGCTTAAACGCTACAAACTGTCTCTTAACTTATCCTTAAGAGACAGTTATTATTGGTGTTTTTATGCATAACTCATTCGCTGCCATAATGTTAATTATTGGACATGCCTCATCAGCCACAATAACATCACATGTCTGAGTCACCACATTTAAAGGTCAGGCTGATTAGACTGTAGTTGAATGTTGTTTACTTGGCTCCATAAAAAAGTTTGCATATGCCCAAACCTGTTACTGTGTTAATGGAGCATCACATTGCTGTACAGTGCTGAACTTGTAGGCATGTGCCAATAGTTACTGCTGAAAATTGCTGTTATCCTAAATAAACCTTTTAAACTTACATAGTAACATAGTAACTAAGGTTGAAAAAAGACAATTGTCCATCGAGTTCAACCTACTTTGTGGTCTCCTATGCAGTCTTATTATAGGATTAGTTATTTTTATGTTAGGACTAGTAAATTAACTATAATGCGTGCCTACGCACCATAACCATGAATATCTTTATCCAATAGGAATTTATCTTACCCATTCTTAAAGGTGTTGACCGAATCTGCAGTTACTAATCTCTCAGGCAGGGAATTCCAAACACGTATTGTCCTTACTGTGAAAAAACCTTTTTGCCTCAATGGCCCTCATTCCGAGTTGTTCGCTCGCTAGCTGCTTTTAGCAGCATTGCAAACGCTAGGCCACCGCCCTCTGGGAGTGTATCTTAGCTTAGCAGAATAGCGAACGAAAGAGTAGCAGAACTGCTACTAAATATTTTCTTGCAGTTTCTGTGTAGCTCCAGACCTACTCCTAGATTGTGATCAGCTCGGTCCGTTTAGTTCCTGGTTTGACGTCACAAATACGCCCTGCGTTCAGCCAGCCACTCCCCCGTTTCTCCAGACACTCCAGCGTTTTTCCCTGACACGCCTTCGTTTTTTAGCACACTCCCGGAAAACGCTCAGTTACCACTCAGAAACGCCCCTTTCCTGTCAATCACTCACCGATCAGCAGTGCGACTGAAAAGCGCCGCAAAGTCAACAGCAAAACTGCTAAGTTTTTAGTTAAATAACTAAGTGCATGCACGCTGCGTACCATACGCATGTGCATTTAGCAACAAATCGCAGCATAGCGAAAATCGGCAACGAGCGAACAACTCGGAATGACCACCAATGTGCGGAAACTCCTCTCCTCTAACCTAAGCGAGTGACCACGTGTTCTCTGTGCTGATCTTATAGAAAACTCCATTTCACATTTTGCTGGTGCCTATTGTTCTGCACAAATACGACATACAGTATAGACAGTTCAGACCTGGCAGTCTTGGATCGCATCCAATACTTTTACTTCACTCATTCTTGGTCACTATATTTCACTTTAGTAGCGAAGCACATTTCATAGTGCACTCTGAGCAATGTAATAAAAATGTTCATATATAAAACAGTGACAGTGGTTGGTTACGTAATGAACAATAAAGTGAGCAGTTTTTTAAAGAAACACAGAAAAGTTTTAGTTTTCATGAAAGTTATGGATCTAAAGTTGCAGGAAGTTTCATTTTTGCACATGGCATTCTTCATACTTGTTGAAAGAGGAGTGTGCAACTACACAGACTCCAGTCTTCCTTTTCTCCAGGGAGATTTCATGCCCTAACCCAAGATGGCCACTGAGATCTCTACTGAGCATGTGCAGAGCCACCTTGGAACTGTGAACTGTGACATATTGGGAGACAAAGGTCTCCTACTCAGCTCCAGAGAGACGTGTGATTTCCTGTAATCCACAACATTTTCCAATGTTCTTGCTAGAGATGAGCGGGTTCGGTTTCTTTGAATCCGAACCCGCACGAACGTCACTTTTTTTTTCACGGGTCCGAGCGACTCGGATCTTCCCGCCTTGCTCGGTTAACCCGAGCGCGCCCGAACGTCATCATGACGCTGTCGGATTCTCGCGAGGCTCGGATTCTATCGCGAGACTCGGATTCTATATAAGGAGCCGCGCGTCGCCGCCATTTTCACACGTGCATTGAGATTGATAGGGAGAGGACGTGGCTGGCGTCCTCTCCATTTAGATTAGATTTAGAAGAGAGAGAGAGAGAGAGATTGCTGTGATACTGTAGATTAGAAGAGAGTGCAGAGTGCAGACAGAGTTTAGTGACTGACGACCACAGTGACCTGTGACCACCAGAGACAGTGCAGTTGTTTGTTTTATTTAATATATCCGTTCTCTGCCTGAAAAAAACGATACACAGTCACACAGTGACTCAGTCTGTGTGCACTGCTCAGCCCAGTGTGCTGCACATCAATGTATTGTATATAAAGCTTATAATTGTGGGGGAGACTGGGGAGCACTGCAGGTTGTTATAGCAGGAGCCAGGAGTACATGATAAATAATATTATATTAAAATTAAACAGTGCACACTTTTGCTGCAGGAGTGCCACTGCCAGTGTGACTAGTGGTGACCAGTGCCTGACCACCAGTATATTAGTAGTATTGTATACTATCTCTTTATCAACCAGTCTATATTAGCAGCAGACACAGTACAGTGCGGTAGTTCACGGCTGTGGCTACCTCTGTGTCGGCACTCGGCAGCCCGTCCATAATTGTATATACCAGTGACCTAACCGTGGTTTTTTTTTCTTTCTTTATACATACATACTAGTTACGAGTATACTATCTCTTTATCAACCAGTCTATATATTAGCAGCAGACACAGTACAGTGCGGTAGTTCACGGCTGTGGCTACCTCTGTGTCGGCACTCGGCAGCCCGTCCATAATTGTATATACCACCTAACCGTGGTTTTTTTTTCTTTCTTTATACATACATACTAGTTACGAGTATACTATCTCTTTATCAACCAGTCTATATATTAGCAGCAGACACAGTACAGTGCGGTAGTTCACGGCTGTGGCTACCTCTGTGTCGGCACTCCGCAGCCCGTCCATAATTGTATATACCAGTGACCTAACCGTGGTTTTTTTTTCTTTCTTTATACATACATACTAGTTACGAGTATACTATCTCTTTATCAACCAGTCTATATATTAGCAGCAGACACAGTACAGTGCGGTAGTTCACGGCTGTGGCTACCTCTGTGTCGGCACTCGGCAGCCCGTCCATAATTGTATATACCAGTGACCTAACCGTGGTTTTTTTTTCTTTCTTTATACATACATACTAGTTACGAGTATACTATCTCTTTATCAACCAGTCTATATATTAGCAGCAGACACAGTACAGTGCGGTAGTTCACGGCTGTGGCTACCTCTGTGTCGGCACTCGGCAGCCCGTCCATAATTGTATATACCACCTAACCGTGGTTTTTTTTTCTTTCTTTATACATACATACTAGTTACGAGTATACTATCTCTTTATCAACCAGTCTATATATTAGCAGCAGACACAGTACAGTGCGGTAGTTCACGGCTGTGGCTACCTCTGTGTCGGCACTCCGCAGCCCGTCCATAATTGTATATACCAGTGACCTAACCGTGGTTTTTTTTTCTTTCTTTATACATACATACTAGTTACGAGTATACTATCTCTTTATCAACCAGTCTATATATTAGCAGCAGACACAGTACAGTGCGGTAGTTCACGGCTGTGGCTACCTCTGTGTCGGCACTCGGCAGCCCGTCCATAATTGTATATACCACCTAACCGTGGTTTTTTTTTCTTTCTTTATACATACATACTAGTTACGAGTATACTATCTCTTTATCAACCAGTCTATATATTAGCAGCAGACACAGTACAGTGCGGTAGTTCACGGCTGTGGCTACCTCTGTGTCGGCACTCCGCAGCCCGTCCATAATTGTATATACCAGTGACCTAACCGTGGTTTTTTTTTCTTTCTTTATACATACATACTAGTTACGAGTATACTATCTCTTTATCAACCAGTCTATATATTAGCAGCAGACACAGTACAGTGCGGTAGTTCACGGCTGTGGCTACCTCTGTGTCGGCACTCGGCAGCCCGTCCATAATTGTATATACCAGTGACCTAACCGTGGTTTTTTTTTCTTTCTTTATACATACATACTAGTTACGAGTATACTATCTCTTTATCAACCAGTCTATATATTAGCAGCAGACACAGTACAGTGCGGTAGTTCACGGCTGTGGCTACCTCTGTGTCGGCACTCGGCAGCCCGTCCATAATTGTATATACCAGTGACCTAACCGTGGTTTTTTTTTCTTTCTTTATACATACATACTAGTTACGAGTATACTATCTCTTTATCAACCAGTCTATATATTAGCAGCAGACACAGTACAGTGCGGTAGTTCACGGCTGTGGCTACCTCTGTGTCGGCACTCGGCAGCCCGTCCATAATTGTATATACCACCTAACCGTGGTTTTTTTTTCTTTCTTTATACATACATACTAGTTACGAGTATACTATCTCTTTATCAACCAGTCTATATATTAGCAGCAGACACAGTACAGTGCGGTAGTTCACGGCTGTGGCTACCTCTGTGTCGGCACTCCGCAGCCCGTCCATAATTGTATATACCAGTGACCTAACCGTGGTTTTTTTTTCTTTCTTTATACATACATACTAGTTACGAGTATACTATCTCTTTATCAACCAGTCTATATATTAGCAGCAGACACAGTACAGTGCGGTAGTTCACGGCTGTGGCTACCTCTGTGTCGGCACTCGGCAGCCCGTCCATAATTGTATACTAGTATCCAATCCATCCATCTGCATTGTTTACCTGAGGTGCCTTTTAGTTGTGCCTATTAAAATATGGAGAACAAAAATGTTGAGGTTCCAAAATTAGGGAAAGATCAAGATCCACTTCCACCTCGTGCTGAAGCTGCTGCCACTAGTCATGGCCGAGACGATGAAATGCCAGCAACGTCGTCTGCCAAGGCCGATGCCCAATGGCATAGTACAGAGCATGTCAAAACCAAAACACCAAATATCAGTAAAAAAAGGACTCCAAAACCTAAAATAAAATTGTCGGAGGAGAAGCGTAAACTTGCCAATATGCCATTTACCACACGGAGTGGCAAGGAACGGCTGAGGCCCTGGCCTATGTTCATGGCTAGTGGTTCAGCTTCACATGAGGATGGAAGCACTCAGCCTCTCGCTAGAAAACTGAAAAGACTCAAGCTGGCAAAAGCACCGCAAAGAACTGTGCGTTCTTTGAAATCCCAAATCCACAAGGAGAGTCCAATTGTGTCGGTTGCGATGCCTGACCTTCCCAACACTGGACGTGAAGAGCATGCGCCTTCCACCATTTGCACGCCCCCTGCAAGTGCTGGAAGGAGCACCCGCAGTCCAGTTCCTGATAGTCAGATTGAAGATGTCAGTGTTGAAGTACACCAGGATGAGGAGGATATGGGTGTTGCTGGCGCTGGGGAGGAAATTGACCAGGAGGATTCTGATGGTGAGGTGGTTTGTTTAAGTCAGGCACCCGGGGAGACACCTGTTGTCCGTGGGAGGAATATGGCCGTTGACATGCCTGGTGAAAATACCAAAAAAATCAGCTCTTCGGTGTGGAGGTATTTCACCAGAAATGCGGACAACAGGTGTCAAGCCGTGTGTTCCCTTTGTCAAGCTGTAATAAGTAGGGGTAAGGACGTTAACCACCTCGGAACATCCTCCCTTATACGTCACCTGCAGCGCATTCATAATAAGTCAGTGACAAGTTCAAAAACTTTGGGTGACAGCGGAAGCAGTCCACTGACCAGTAAATCCCTTCCTCTTGTAACCAAGCTCACGCAAACCACCCCACCAACTCCCTCAGTGTCAATTTCCTCCTTCCCCAGGAATGCCAATAGTCCTGCAGGCCATGTCACTGGCAAGTCTGACGAGTCCTCTCCTGCCTGGGATTCCTCCGATGCATCCTTGCGTGTAACGCCTACTGCTGCTGGCGCTGCTGTTGTTGCCGCTGGGAGTCGATGGTCATCCCAGAGGGGAAGTCGTAAGCCCACTTGTACTACTTCCAGTAAGCAATTGACTGTTCAACAGTCCTTTGCGAGGAAGATGAAATATCACAGCAGTCATCCTACTGCAAAGCGGATAACTGAGTCCTTGACAACTATGTTGGTGTTAGACGTGCGTCCGGTATCCGCCGTTAGTTCACAGGGAACTAGACAATTTATTGAGGCAGTGTGCCCCCGTTACCAAATACCATCTAGGTTCCACTTCTCTAGGCAGGCGATACCGAGAATGTACACGGACGTCAGAAAAAGACTCACCAGTGTCCTAAAAAATGCAGTTGTACCCAATGTCCACTTAACCACGGACATGTGGACAAGTGGAGCAGGGCAGGGTCAGGACTATATGACTGTGACAGCCCACTGGGTAGATGTATGGACTCCCGCCGCAAGAACAGCAGCGGCGGCACCAGTAGCAGCATCTCGCAAACGCCAACTCTTTCCTAGGCAGGCTACGCTTTGTATCACCGCTTTCCAGAATACGCACACAGCTGAAAACCTCTTACGGCAACTGAGGAAGATCATCGCGGAATGGCTTACCCCAATTGGACTCTCCTGTGGATTTGTGGCATCGGACAACGCCAGCAATATTGTGTGTGCATTAAATATGGGCAAATTCCAGCACGTCCCATGTTTTGCACATACCTTGAATTTGGTGGTGCAGAATTTTTAAAAAAACGACAGGGGCGTGCAAGAGATGCTGTCGGTGGCCAGAAAAATTGCGGGACACTTTCGGCGTACAGGCACCACGTACAGAAGACTGGAGCACCACCAAAAACTACTGAACCTGCCCTGCCATCATCTGAAGCAAGAAGTGGTAACGAGGTGGAATTCAACCCTCTATATGCTTCAGAGGTTGGAGGAGCAGCAAAAGGCCATTCAAGCCTATACAATTGAGCACGATATAGGAGATGGAATGCACCTGTCTCAAGTGCAGTGGAGAATGATTTCAACGTTGTGCAAGGTTCTGATGCCCTTTGAACTTGCCACACGTGAAGTCAGTTCAGACACTGCCAGCCTGAGTCAGGTCATTCCCCTCATCAGGCTTTTGCAGAAGAAGCTGGAGGCATTGAAGAAGGAGCTAAAAGGGAGCGATTCCGCTAGGCATGTGGGACTTGTGGATGCAGCCCTTAATTCGCTTAACAAGGATTCACGGGTGGTCAATCTGTTGAAATCAGAGCACTACATTTTGGCCACCGTGCTCGATCCTAGATTTAAAGCCTACCTTGGATCTCTCTTTCCGGCAGACACAGGTCTGCTGGGGTTGAAAGACCTGCTGGTGACAAAATTGTCAAGTCAAGCGGAACGCGACCTGTCAACATCTCCTCCTTCACATTCTCCCGCAACTGGGGGTGCGAGGAAAAGGCTCAGAATTCCGAGCCCACCCGCTGGCGGTGATGCAGGGCAGTCTGGAGCGACTGCTGATGCTGACATCTGGTCCGGACTGAAGGACCTGACAACGATTACGGACATGTCGTCTACTGTCACTGCATATGATTCTCTCAACATTGATAGAATGGTGGAGGATTATATGAGTGACCGCATCCAAGTAGGCACGTCACACAGTCCGTACTTATACTGGCAGGAAAAAGAGGCAATTTGGAGGCCCTTGCACAAACTGGCTTTATTCTACCTAAGTTGCCCTCCCACAAGTGTGTACTCCGAAAGAGTGTTTAGTGCCGCCGCTCACCTTGTCAGCAATCGGCGTACGAGGTTACATCCAGAAAATGTGGAGAAGATGATGTTCATTAAAATGAATTATAATCAATTCCTCCGCGGAGACATTGACCAGCAGCAATTGCCTCCACAAAGTACACAGGGAGCTGAGATGGTGGATTCCAGTGGGGACGAATTGATAATCTGTGAGGAGGGGGATGTACACGGTGATATATCGGAGGGTGAAGATGAGGTGGACATCTTGCCTCTGTAGAGCCAGTTTGTGCAAGGAGAGATTAATTGCTTCTTTTTTGGGGGGGGTCCAAACCAACCCGTCATATCAGTCACAGTCGTGTGGCAGACCCTGTCACTGAAATGATGGGTTGGTTAAAGTGTGCATGTCCTGTTTTGTTTATACAACATAAGGGTGGGTGGGAGGGCCCAAGGATAATTCCATCTTGCACCTCTTTTTTCTTTTCTTTTTCTTTGCATCATGTGCTGATTGGGGAGGGTTTTTTGGAAGGGACATCCTGCGTGACACTGCAGTGCCACTCCTAAATGGGCCCGGTGTTTGTGTCGGCCACTAGGGTCGCTAATCTTACTCACACAGTCAGCTACCTCATTGCGCCTCTTTTTTTCTTTGCGTCATGTGCTGTTTGGGGAGGGTTTTTTGGAAGGGACATCCTGCGTGACACTGCAGTGCCACTCCTAGATGGGCCCGGTGTTTGTGTCGGCCACTAGGGTCGCTAATCTTACTCACACAGCTACCTCATTGCGCCTCTTTTTTTCTTTGCGTCATGTGCTGTTTGGGGAGGGTTTTTTGGAAGGGACATCCTGCGTGACACTGCAGTGCCACTCCTAGATGGGCCCGGTGTTTGTGTCGGCCACTAGGGTCGCTAATCTTACTCACACAGCTACCTCATTGCGCCTCTTTTTTTCTTTGCGTCATGTGCTGTTTGGGGAGGGTTTTTTGGAAGGGACATCCTGCGTGACACTGCAGTGCCACTCCTAGATGGGCCCGGTGTTTGTGTCGGCCACTAGGGTCGCTAATCTTACTCACACAGCTACCTCATTGCGCCTCTTTTTTTCTTTGCGTCATGTGCTGTTTGGGGAGGGTTTTTTGGAAGGGCCATCCTGCGTGACACTGCAGTGCCACTCCTAGATGGGCCCGGTGTTTGTGTCGGCCACTAGGGTCGCTAATCTTACTCACACAGTCAGCTACCTCATTGCGCCTCTTTTTTTCTTTGCGTCATGTGCTGTTTGGGGAGGGTTTTTTGGAAGGGCCATCCTGCGTGACACTGCAGTGCCACTCCTAGATGGGCCCGGTGTTTGTGTCGGCCACTAGGGTCGCTAATCTTACACACACAGCTACCTCATTGCGCCTCTTTTTTTCTTTGCGTCATGTGCTGTTTGGGGAGGGTTTTTTGGAAGGGACATCCTGCGTGACACTGCAGTGCCACTCCTAGATGGGCCCGGTGTTTGTGTCGGCCACTAGGGTCGCTTATCTTACTCACACAGCGACCTCGGTGCAAATTTTAGGACTAAAAATAATATTGTGAGGTGTGAGGTATTCAGAATAGACTGAAAATGAGTGTAAATTATGGTTTTTGAGGTTAATAATACTTTGGGATCAAAATGACCCCCAAATTCTATGATTTAAGCTGTTTTTTAGTGTTTTTGGAAAAAAACACCCAAATCCAAAACACACCCGAATCCGACAAAAATAATTCGGTGAGGTTTTGCCAAAACGCGTTCGAACCCAAAACACGGCCGCGGAACCGAACCCAAAACCAAAACACAAAACCCGAAAAATTTCAGGCGCTCATCTCTAGAACTTCTTGCACCACTACCCAATGCCTATGTATGCTCATCATCTGGTGAGCTAAAGATGGAGCCGCGCTCATCTGAGACGGCTCCATCGCAAACGAGCACTCCCGGCGTGACTATGCGATCCGTTCAAGTGAGTGGGGCGCATCTCCATCACAGATGCGTGCCCAGGCGGACGGGGATGCTCTTGGCGATAGGCGCGACTAGCGTGGCTCTATCTGTATATGACGCCCCGCTATGCTGAAAATTCTGTACTATGAGAGCGAGCGTGTACGAGTGAGTATGACTGGCGATAACAGTTATTGGAGTAGCCTATTTTTATCAAGCATCAAGATTGTTCACACCACGGGCCTGATTCAGATGTAAATGGAGTTGCTATCATTGCTGTTTACATTGGAGAGGCAATAGCCCTAATATCTTAATGCAGCAGGAGGCCTCACGTCTCCTGCATGCATTATTGATCTGAGCTGCATCCTAGCTCCGGCCTCCGTAGATGCAACAAAGAGGCCAGGAAATCTCCATGTTCCGACAGAGATACTGGCCTAGTCCCTCCCCCAAAGCAACAACACGCCTCCACTTTAGGAAACAGAGGCTGTCGACACACTCTTCCTGCCCACCAGTGGCTGCAGACTGAAAATCACTGCCAATTTGCATCCAACATAGCAGGCTGATACTGCGCATGCACAGTATGGCTCCAGCGCATGCGCACAGTACAGAGCATCGGTACTTTGCGGCATGCACCGCACATGCATTAGGCCCCATGCTCTGATAGTCGTACCAGAACAGAAGCACTAATAAGATACTTTACTCTTGAAATAAAGCATTTTTTAATTCAACACTGTTTAAATTATTTTTACTGATTGATAAGAGTGAAAGTAATTGATAATTACATGGGCAACTCTATAGCTCACCGGCATCTTTTGTTTGAATGGCAGTTTCAAATCTCCCGCTGCCACACTCAATTCAATGTATTTCACGTCAGACAGGCAGCGGAGGACTTGAAAATAGCTTTAGTAAGAAAAAAAAAGGATCATGGCTCTTGGCAGCTACAGTGGCGTCCATATAATTAATAATTAGTACCAACAGGAAAACATTATTAACTGTTCTAAGTTTCAATTAAATAAAAAACAAACATAAGTCATGAGTTTTGGTACAGGTGTTGTGGAGCAGGCCTTATGAAGCTGGAGGCAAGCCATCTAGGGGTTAGATGCATCATCACTTGGACAGTGATAAAATGGAAAGTGATAAACTACCAGCCAACCAGCTCCTAACTGACATTTCTCAAACAGGGCCTGTGACATGGCAGTTAGGAGCTGATTGGCTGGTGCTTTTTTCTCTCTCCATTTTATCACTCTCCAAGCATGATGCATCTAGCCCTATGGTTACTGACTGATGCTTTGTCCATTCCATTCCATATACCCCCTCAATAGTATTCATATTTCCTCCACCCACATCCTTGATCTCCTTCATCTCAATATTCATATTCTCCTCCATCTGGCTTGCTTCCATTCGTCTTTGTTAGCTATATAATATGTGACCACCAATCAAAATGAACCCCCATGGTAAAAATCACTAACACCTTAATGAATCAATCCCCCCATCCTCAGCCATTAACTTCCTCATTATCATTACACCACTTGTCATTATGACCTCTTCATCATAAGTGACCCCCATCACAAAAACCTTTAACTCCCTCATCAATCATTCCTCTTAACCTCAGTCAATAGCCTCCTCGTTCATTACATCATTCATCGGTGTCATATTTTCTTCTCCAACCTCAACCTCCGCTTCATCAATTAACACCCAGCCAGTGGCGTAACTACCATCCCCACAGCCACTGCAGAGGCTTGGAGATGCAGGCTACTGGGGCTCTGCCACTGATTGCTGCTGTGCTGTGTGAGTGGGAGTCCGGGAAAGAGGGCACAGTGTGCGCCTCTCCTGTGTCCGTCTGACTCCTGTGTCTCTGGCGGCACCGTGTCTGTCAAATGAAGCGCCGCTTCGTGAGCCAATCAAAGCTCACAGACCGGAAGCCAATCAGCAGCCACAGCTGCCAGTCCGCGAGCTCTGATTGGCTCATGAACTGGCGCTTCATTTGACAGACACACTGTCGGAGACACAGGATGGACACAGGAGAGACGCGTGCTGTGCCCTCCTTCCCGGACTGTGCCCTCCTTCCTGGACAGCACAGCAGCGGTAAGCGGGGGGAGGGTGTGTACCTGGCACTGAGGGGGGGGGGGCATATTTGGCAATGGAGGTATATGCGTAGCTGGCACAAGGGGCGCATATCGGGCACTGGGGGCATATGTGTATCTGGCACTGGGGAGGCATATATGGCACAGGAGGCATATGTGTATCTGGTACTGTGGGAACATATGTGGCACTGGGGGCATATGTGTTTCTGGCACTAAGGAGGCATATTTTTATCTGGCATTGTGGGAGAATATCTGGCACTGGGGGCACACCCCTAGCAACAAGCATTACCCCCTAGTAACAAGCATAACACCCAGCTCATGAAATCCCTGGCAACAAGCATTACCCCCTAGCAACGAACATGACACCCAGTGCATGAAACCCCTGGCAATGAATATTACCCCCTGGTGATGAGCTTGACACCCAGCACATGATACCCCTGGTAACAAGCATAAAACCTAGCGCAAGAAATCCCTAGCAACAAGCATGACACCCTGAGCATAAAATCCCCTGGCAGCGTGCATGGACCCAAGAGCATGAAACCCCTGGCAACGAGCATGACACCCTGAGCATGAAAACCCCTGGCACCATGCATGGAACCAAGAGCATGAAACCCCTGGCAATGAGCAGGTAATTTAAAAGTAGAAGCCTTACTGCAGGGCTTAATGTGTAATGGGCATTGCGGTGAGTGGCATAATGTATCACGGACATTGAGGTGTGTGTCATATGTCACGGACATTGCGGTGTGTGTCATAATGTGTCACAGGCATTACAGTGTGTGGTATATTATATCATGGGCATTGTGGTTTGTTGTATAATGTCTCAGGGGCATTGCAGTGTGTGGCATAATGTATAATGGACATTGCAGTGTGTGGCATAAGGTATAACGTGCATTGTGGTGTGTGTCACAGGCATTACGGTGTGTGGTATCATGGGCATTGTGGTATGTGGTACGGTGTGTGGTATCATGGGCATTGTGGTATGTGGTATAATGTCTCAGGGGTATGCAGCGTGTGTCATAATGTGTCACAGGCATGACGGTGTGTGGTACATACAGTATCACAGGCATTGTATGTGCTATAATGTATCAGGGGCATTGCAGTTTGTAGCATAATGCATAACGGGCATTGCGATGAGTGGCATAATGTGTCACAGGCATTACGGTGTGTGGCATAATGTGTCAGGGGCATTACGGTGTGTGGTATAATGTGTCAGGGGCATTATGGTGTGTGCATATTGTGTAATGGGCATTATTGTGTGTGGCATAATGTCTAAGGGCCATTGCAGTATGTGGCATAATGTATACTGGGCATTTACTATAAGGAGGAAAAATGACAAATAATGTAAGGGGTATTAATCAGGATTATTATTTTTTCCTGTGGTGACCAACGTCTGGGCGTGCAGGTTGCAAAACTAGGGTATAAGGTAGTCTTTTCCTACAATGCCACGCCCATTTCTGCAAGGTCACGCCCCCTTTTTTGTGGGGAGCGACTACGGCGCGCGCAGATTCATCACTTTTCTAGTGGCAATTATGGGGGGGGGGGGGCGCCAGAGAATGTTTTGGCTTGGGGGAGAAAAATTTCTAGTTACCCCACTGCACCCAGCATTATAATGAATCCCCTTCTAATAATTAACTCCTTCACAAACCATTCTTTATTATTTAACTCCAACCTCATACACATAAACTCCTTCAGTCTCATCATAACAACCCCTTAACATCATTAACTGCCTAATCCCTATAATTAAATTAAACCAAACATCATTAATTTATTCTCATTAAGCCCCCAATCATTATCACATATTTAATTTGCCTCAAAAGAGCTCATGGATAATTAATTCCATTAATGTTATTAATCCCCTCCCCTTTATAACCATACCTAACCCCCTCAACATTAACTGCTTTCAAATTATATTAACTACTCTGTACACCCCCAACTTGCCACAAATATATTCATTCCTCCCTCCACCCCCAATGAATGAGTGTTACCGTCAGAGCACTGATCAAATATGGGCCCTCATTCCGAGTTGATTGCTCGCTAGCTGCTTTTAGCAGCAGTGCACACGCTAGGCCGCCGCCCTCTGGGAGGGTATCTTAGCTTAGCAAAAGTGAGAACGAAAGGTTAGCAGAACTGCTCGTAAAAATTTTCATGCAGTTTCTGAGAAGCTCAAAACCTACTCCTACCTTGCGATCATTTCAGTCAGTTTAGTTCCTGCTTTGACTTCACAAACACGCCCTGCATTCAGCCAGCCACTCCCCCGTTTCCCCAGGCACGCCTGCGTTTTTACCTGTCACGCCTGCGTTTTTTAGCACACTCCCTGAAAACGGCCAGTTACCACCCAGAAACACCCACTTCCTGTCAACCACTCACCGATCAACAGAGCGACAGAAAAGCGTCGCTCGACCTTGTGTAAAACTGCATACTTTTGTGTGATAGTACTTTGCACGTGCGTACTGCGGCCCGTACACATGCGCAGGAATGCCGATTTTTAGCCTGATCGTTGTGCTGCGAACAACGGCAGCTAGCGATCAACTCGGAATGAGGGCCATCATTCCCACTCCATGCATCACAGTACACTGCCTTTTTAGAGCACTTATTGGTGTTTCTTTTAACCCATAATTGCTGCCCTAAGCACTCCAGAGCAGTCAGCATAGCACAGACATATCATCCCATATCATCTGTAGGATAGTAATTCAGAAGTGGGTGCAGTAGTTGCAGTAGCGGCTGTCACTTTTGTCACAACTGCTACTGCATCTTTATGCTAATGATGCGGCCGATGAACATACTATTGAGGTCCTCCAATGTGCATATAAAGATGGCTTCAGATAGTCCTATTGAGACCTCAGATTCCAGTGTAAGAACAGCATGGCGGGTGACTGACCAGTGGTAGGGAGCTCCGTGTTACAGTATCTAAACAAGACGCTATCAATTTTAGGCTGCAACAATACCTTTTGGTGTTTTTAGGCTGCATATTTAAACTAGTGATGTGCACCGGACATTTTTTGGGTTTTGTGTTTTGGTTTTGGATTCGGTTCCGCGGCCGTGTTTTGGATTCGGACGCGTTTTGGCAAAACCTCCCTGAAAATTTTTTGTCGGATTCGGGTGTGTTTTGGATTCGGGTGTTTTTTTACAAAAAACCCTCAAAAACAGCTTAAATCATAGAATTTGGGGGTAATTTTGATCCCATAGTATTATTAACCTCAATAACCATAATTTACACTCATTTTCAGTGTATTCTGAACACCTCACACCTCACAATACTATTTTTATTCCTAAAATTTGCACCGAGGTCGCTAGATGGCTAAGCTAAGCGACACAAGTGGCCGACACAAACACCTGGCCCATCTAGGAGTGGCACTGCAGTGTCAGGCAGGATGGCACTTAAAAAAAATTGTCCCCAAACAGCACATGAGGCAAAGAAAAAAAGAAGCGCACCAAGGTCGCTGTGTGACTAAGCTAAGTGACATAAGTGGCCGACACAAACACCTGGCCCATCTAGGAGTGGCACTGCAGTGTCAGGCAGGATGGCACTTCAAAAAAATTGTCCCAAAAAAGCACATAATGCAAAGAAAAATGAAAGAAAAAAGAGGTGCAAGATGGAATTGTCCTTGGGCCTTCCCACCCACCCTTATGTTGTATAAACAGGACATGCACACTTTAACGAACCCATCATTTCAGCGACAGGGTCTGCCACACGACTGTGACTGAAATGACTGGTTGGTTTGGGCCCCCACCAAAAAAAGAAGCAATCAATCTCTCCTTGCACAAACTGGCTCTAGAGAGGCAAGATGTCCACCTCATCATCATCCTCCGATTCCTCACCCCTTTCACTGTGTACATCCCCCTCCTCACAGATTATTAATTCGTCCCCACTGGAATCCACCATCTCAGGTCCCTGTGTACTTTCTGGAGGCAATTGCTGCTGGTGAATGTCTCCACGGAGGAATTGATTATAATTCATTTTGATGAACATCATCTTCTCCACATTTTCTGGAAGTAACCTCGTACGCCGATTGCTGACAAGGTGAGCGGCTGCACTAAACACTCTTTCGGAGTACACACTAGAGGGAGGGCAACTTAGGTAGAATAAAGCCAGTTTGTGCAAGGGCCTCCAAATTGCCTCTTTTTCCTGCCAGTATACGTACGGACTGTCTGACGTGCCTACTTGGATGCGGTCACTCATATAATCCTCCACCATTCTTTCAATGGTGAGAGAATCATATGCAGTGACAGTAGACGACATGTCAGTAATCGTTGGCAGGTCCTTCAGTCCGGACCAGATGTCAGCACTCGCTCCAGACTGCCCTGCATCACCGCCAGCGGGTGGGCTCGGAATTCTTAGACTTTTCCTCGCACCCCCAGTTGCGGGAGAATGTGAAGAAGGAGATGTTGACGGGTCACGTTCCGCTTGACTTGACAATTTTCTCACCAGCAGGTCTTTGAACCTCTGCAGACTTGTGTCTGCCGGAAAGAGAGATACAACGTAGGTTTTAAATCTAGGATCGAGCACGGTGGCCAAAATGTAGTGCTCTGATTTCAACAGATTGACCACCCGTGAATCCTGGTTAAGCGAATTAAGGGCTCCATCCACAAGTCCCACATGCCTAGCGGAATCGCTGTTTTAGCTCCTCCTTCAATGTCTCCAGCTTCTTCTGCAAAAGCCTGATGAGGGGAATGACCTGACTCAGGCTGGCAGTGTCTGAACTGACTTCACGTGTGGCAAGTTCAAAGGGTTGCAGAACCTTGCACAACGTTGAAATCATTCTCCACTGCACTTGAGTCAGGTGCATTCCCCCTCCTTTGCCTATATCGTGGGCAGATGTATAGGCTTGAATGGCCTTTTGCTGCTCCTCCATCCTCTGAAGCATATAGAGGGTTGAATTCCACCTCGTTACCACCTCTTGCTTCAGATGATGGCAGGGCAGGTTCAGGAATGTTTGGTGGTGCTCCAGTCTTCGGCACGCAGTGGCTGAATGCCGAAAGTGGCCCGCAATTCTTCGGGCCACCGACAGCATCTCTTCCACGCCCCTGTCGTTTTTTAAATAATTCTGCACCACCAAATTCAATGTATGTGCAAAACATGGGACGTGCTGGAATTTGCCCAGATGTAATGCACGCACAATATTGGTGGCATTGTCCGATGTCACAAATCCCCAGGAGAGTCCAATTGGGGTAAGCCATTCTGCGATGATGTTTCTCAGTTTCCGTAAGAGGTTGTCAGCTGTGTGCCTCTTCTGGAAAGCGGTGATACAAAGCGTAGCCTGCCTAGGAACGAGTTGGCGTTTGCGAGATGCTGCTACTGGTGCTGCCGCTGCTGTTCTTGCTGCGGGAGGCAATACATCTATCCAGTGGGCTGTCACAGTCATATAGTCCTGAGTCTGCCCTGCTCCACTTGTCCACATGTCCGTGGTTAAGTGGACATTGGGTACAACTGCATTTTTTAGGACACTGGTGACTATTTTTCTGAGGTCTGTGTATATTTTCGGTATCGCCTGCCTAGAGAAATCGTACCTAGCTGGTATTTGGTACCGGGGACACAGTACCTCTATCAAGTCTCTAGTTGCCTCTGAATTAACGGTGGATACCGGAACCACATTTCTCACCGCCCAGGCTGCCATGGCCTGAGCTATCCGCTTTGCAGCAGGATGACTGCTGTGATATTTCATCCTCCTCGCAAAGGACTGTTGGACAGTCAATTGCTTACTGGAAGTAGTACAAGTGGTCTTCCGACTTCCCCTCTGGGATGACGCTCGACTCCCAGCAGCAACAACAGCAGCGCCAGCAGCAGTAGGCGTTACACTCAAGGATGCATCGGAGGAATCCCAGGCAAGAGAGGACTCGTCAGACTTGCCAGTGACATGGCCTGCAGGACTATTGGCTTTCCTGTGTAAGGAGGAAATTGACACCGAGGGAGCTGGTGGTGTGGTTTGCAGGAGCTTGGTTACAAGAGGAAGGGATTTAGTGGTCAGTGGACTCCTTCCGCTGTCACCCAAAGTTTTTGAACTTGTCACTGACTTCTGATGAATGCGGTCCAGGTGACGTATAAAGGAGGATGTTTCTAGGTGGTTAACATACTTACCCCTACTTATTACAGCTTGACAAAGGCAACACACGGCTTGACACCTGTTGTCCGCATTTGTGTTGAAATAATTCCACACCGAAGAGGTGATTTTTTTTGTATTTTGACCAGGCATGTCAATGGCCATATTCATCCCACGGACAACAGGTGTCTCCCCGGGTGCCTGACTTAAACAAACCACCTCACCATCAGAATCCTCCTTGTCAATTTCCTCCCCAGCGCCAGCAACACCCATATCCTCATCCTGGTGTACTTCAACAGTGACATCTTCAATTTGACTATCAGGAACTGGACTGCGGGTGCTCCTTACAGCACTTGCAGGGGGCGTGCAAATGGTGGAAGGTGCAAGCTCTTCCCGTCCAGTGTTGGGAATGTCAGGCATCGCAACCGACACAATTGGACTCTCCTTGGGGATTTGTGATTTAGAAGAACGCACAGTTCTTTGCTGTGCTTTTGCCAGCTTAACTCTTTTCATTTTTCTAGCGAGAGGATGAGTGCTTCCATCCTCATGTGAATCTGAACCACTAGCCATGAACATAGGCCAGGGCCTCAGCCGTTCCTTGCCACTCCGTGTCGTAAATGGCATATTGGCAAGTTTACGCTTCTCATCAGACACTTTCAATTTTGATTTTTGGGTCATTTTACATGCTCTCTACTATGACATTGGGCATCGGCCTTGGCAGACGACGTTGATGGCATTTCATCGTCTCGGCCATGACTAGTGGCAGCAGCTTCAGCACGAGGTGGAAGTGGATCTTGATCTTTCCCTATTTTAACCTCCACATATTTGTTCTCCATTTTTTAATGTGTGGAATTATATGCCAGTATCAATAGCAATGGCCTACTACTATATATACTGTGCACAACTGAAATGCACCACAGGTATGGATGGATAGTATACTTGACGACACAGAGGTAGGTACAGCAGTGGCCTACTGTACCATAATGCTATATTATTATATATACTGGTGGTCAGCAAACTGTGCAAAAATGAAATGCACCACAGGTATGGATGGATAGTATACTTGACGACACAGAGGTAGGTACAGCAGTGGCCTACTGTACCGTACTGCTATATATTATATACTGGTGGTCAGCAAACTGTGCAATACTGAAATGCACCACAGGTATGGATGGATAGTATACTTGACGACACAGAGGTAGGTACAGCAGTGGCCTACTGTACCGTACTGCTATATATTATATACTGGTGGTCAGCAAACTGTGCAAAACTGAAATGCACCACAGGTATGGATGGATAGTATACTTGACGACACAGAGGTAGGTACAGCAGTGGCCTACTGTACCGTACTGCTATATATTATAATATATATTGGTGGTCAGCAAACTGTGCAAAACTGAAATGCACCACAGGTATGGATGGATAGTATACTTGACGACACAGAGGTAGGTACAGCAGTGGCCTTCTGTACCGTACTCCTATATATTATATACTGGTGGTCAGCAAAATTATGCACTGTACTCCTACTATATACTGTCTACAATGCAGCACAGATATGGAGTGTTTTTCAGGCAGACAACGTATACTGGTGGTCACTGGTCAGCAAAACTCTGCACTGTACTCCACCTATATAATATTATACTGGTGGTCCCCAGTCCCCACAATAAAGCAGCACACTGAGCACAGATATGGAGTGTTTTTCAGGCAGACAACGTATACTGGTGGTCACTGTCAGCAAAACTCTGCACTGTACTCCTGCTATATAATACAGCTGCTCCCCAGTCCCCACAATTAAGCAGTGTGAGCACAGATATATGCAGCACACTGAGCACAGATAAGGAGCGTTTTTTTCAGGCAGAGAACGGATAAAACTGGTGGTCACTGATCAGCAAAACTCTGCACTGTACTCCTCCTATATTATACAGCTGCTCCCCAGTCCTCCCCACAATTAAGCAATAAAGCACAATCAAGTTCAACAATAAACGGAGAAGACGCCAGCCACGTCCTCTCCCTAACATTTCCAATGCACGAGTGAAAATGGCGGCGACGCGCGGCTGCTTATATAGAATCCGAATCTCGTGAGAATCCGACAGCGGGATGATGACGTTCGGGCGCGCTCGGGTTAACCGAGCCATACGGGAGAATCCGAGTATGGCTCGGACCCGTGTAAAATGGGTGAAGTTCGGGTGGGTTCGGTTTCCGAGGAACCGAACCCGCTCATCACTAATTAAAACGTTTGTATAAATCTTTCCAACAGAACATTGCTGGCTGCAGTGCTTAAAGTGGTCCTGGAGAGGTGGTGGAACTTATTTCCCTTACCACCTTCCCCCCTCCCATTAGGCAGAGCCAGGACCAGTGCTAAGGTTTGGCATCCCCCTGGTTGCAAGAAAAGGGGTGTGGTCTCACAAGGATGGGTGTGGTCACACAATAGAACCCCCAATTGCAATTAAGCTACACAATAGAACAATCTTATTCACATTCCCCTGCACGCAGGGCGCTATTCAGAGTTTGCTCTCATAGCAAAATCTGTGACCATATACTCGTATGCTAGGGTACAGCCCAGCACAGGTTTCCTTTCGCAGGAAATTCAGGCGATGTCATACGCTGGCCCCGAAATCAGCCACGACACAGCTGCGTTTCCCGATCCCCCCCCCTCCCCCCAACATTGCGTCGCTGCCCCCAGACATTCATCATGCAATCGCATCTTTCCTGGATGGGCAGGGCTGTTGTACTGTATGCCTGCAATGCCTTCCTCCTAGACCTCCTTGTTTGTGTACATATTATATATGTACAGTATATAATAGTATATATAAACTGTATATATATATATATATATATATATATATTTATTAGTGATGTGCACCGGACATTTTTCGGGTTTTGTGTTTTGGTTTTGGATTCGGTTCCGCGGCCGTGTTTTGGATTCGGAGGCGTTTTGGCAAAACCTCCCTGAAAATTTTTTGTCGGATTCGGATGGGTTTTTTTTACAAAAAACCCTCAAAAACAGCTTAAATTATATCATTTGGGGGTCATTTTGATCCCATAGTATTATTAACCTCAATAACTATAATTTCCACTCATTTCCAGTCTATTCTGAAACCTCACACCTCACAATATTATTTTTAGTCCTAAAATTTGCACCGAGGTCGCTGGATGACTAAGCTAAGCGACCCAAGTGGCCGACACAAACACCTGGCCCATCTAGGAGTGGCACTGCAGTGTCAGACAGGATGGCACTTCAAAAAATAGTCCCCAAACAGCACATGATGCAAAGAAAAAAAGAGGTGCATCAAGGTCGCTGTGTGACTAAGCTAAGCGACCCAAGTGGCCGACACAAACACCTGGCCCATCTAGGAGTGGCAATGCAGTGTCGGACAGGATGGCCGATTTCAAAAATAGTCCCCAAACAGCACATGATGCAAAGAAAAAAAGAGGTGCAATGAGGTAGCTGTGTGACTAATCTAAGCGACCCAAGTGGCCGACACAAACACCTGGCCCATCTAGGAGTGTCACTGCAGTGTCAGACAGGATGGCAGATTTAAAAAATAGTCCCCAAACAGCACATGATGCAAAGAAAAAAAGAGGTGCAATGAGGTAGCTGTGTGACTAAGCTAAGTGACCCAAGTGGCCGACACAAACACCTGGCCCATCTAGGAGTGGCACTGCAGTATCAGACAGAATGGCACTTCAAAAAATAGTCCCCAAACAGCACATGATGCAAAGAAAAAAATAGGTGCAATGAGATAGCTGTGTGACTAAGCTAAGCGAACCAAGTGGCCGACACAAACACCTGGCCCATCTAGGAGTGGCACTGCAGTATCAGACAGGATGGCAGATTTCAAAAATAGTCCCCAAACTGCACATGATGCAAAGAAAAAAAGAGGTGCAATGAGGTAGCTGTGTGACTAAGCTAAGCGACCCAAGTGGCCGACACAAACACCTGGCCCATCTAGGAGTGGCACTGCAGTGTCAGACAGGATGGCAGATTTCAAAAATAATTCCCAAACAGCACATGATGCAAAGAAAAAAAGAGGTGCAATGAGGTAGCTGTGTGGCTAAGCTAAGCGACCCAAGTGGCCAACACAAACACCTGGCCCATCTAGGAGTGGCACTGCAGTATCAGACAGGATGGCAGATTTCAAAAATAGTCCCCAAACTGCACATGATGCAAAGAAAAAAAGAGGTGCAATGAGGTAGCTGTGTGACTAAGCTAAGCGACCCAAGTGGCCGACACAAACACCTGGCCCATCTAGGAGTGGCACTGCAGTGTCAGACAGGATGGCACTTCAAAAAATAGTCCCCAAACAGCACATGATGCAAAGAAAAAGATAGGTGCACCAAGGTCGCTGGATGGCTAAGCTAAGCGACCCAAGTGGCCAACACAAACACCTGGCCCATCTAGGAGTGACACTGCAGTGTCAGACAGGATGGCAGATTTCAAAAATAGTCCCCAAACAGCACATGATGCAAAGAAAAAAAGAGGTGCAATGAGGTAGCTGTGTGGCTAAGCTAAGCGACCCAAGTGGCCGACACAAACACCTGGCCCATCTAGGAGTGGCACTGCAGTGTCAGACAGGATGGCACTTCAAAAAATAGTCCCCAAACAGCACATGATGCAAAGAAAAAAAGAGGTGCACCAAGGTCGCTGGATGGCTAAGCTAAGCGACCCAAGTGGCCAACACAAACACCTGGCCCATCTAGGAGTGGCACCGCAGTGTCAGACAGGATGGCAGATTTCAAAAATAGTCCCCAAACAGCACATGGTGCAAAGAAAAAAAGAGGTGCAATGAGGTAGCTGTGTGGCTAAGCTAAGCGACCCAATTGGCCGACACAAACACCTTGCCCATCTAGGAGTGGCACTGCAGTGTCAGACAGGATGGCAGATTTCAAAAATAGTCCCCAAACTGCACATGATGCAAAGAAAAAAAGAGGTGCAATGAGGTAGCTGTGTGACTAAGCTAAGCGACCCAAGTGGCCGACACAAACACCTGGCCCATCTAGGAGTGGCACTGCAGTGTCAGACAGGATGGCACTTCAAAAAATAGTCCCCAAACAGCACATGATGCAAAGAAAAAGAGAGGTGCACCAAGGTCGCTGGATGGCTAAGCTAAGCAACCCAAGTGGCCAACACAAACACCTGGCCCATCTAGGAGTGGCACTGCAGTGTCAAACAGGATGGCAGATTTCAAAAATAGTCCCCAAACAGCACATGAGGCAAAGAAAAAAAGAGGTGCAAAGAGGTAGCTGTGTGACTAAGCTAAGCGACCCAAGTGGCCGACACAAACACCTGGCCCATCTAGGAGTGGCACTGCAGTGTCAGACAGGATGGCACTTCAAAAAATAGTCCCCAAACAGCACATGATGCAAAGAAAAAGAGAGGAGCACCAAGGTCGCTGGATGGCTAAGCTAAGCGACCCAAGTGGCCGACACAAACACCTGGCCCATCTAGGAGTGGCACTGCAGTGTCAGACAGGATGGCACTTCAAAAAATAGTCCCCAAACAGCACATGATGCTGGAATTTGCCCAGATGTAATGCACGCACAATATTGGTGGCATTGTCCGATGTCACAAATCCCCAGGAGAGTCCAATTGGGGTAAGCCATTCTGCGATGATGTTTCTCAGTTTCCGTAAGAGGTTGTCAGCTGTGTGCCTCTTCTGGAAAGCGGTGATACAAAGCGTAGCCTGCCTAGGAACGAGTTGGCGTTTGCGAGATGCTGCTACTGGTGCTGCCGCTGCTGTTCTTGCTGCGGGAGGCAATACATCTATTCAGTGGGCTGTCACAGTCATATAGTCCTGAGTCTGCCCTGCTCCACTTGTCCACATGTCCGTGGTTAAGTGGACATTGGGTACAACTGCATTTTTTAGGACACTGGTGACTATTTTTCTGAGGTCTGTGTAAATTTTCGGTATCGCCTGCCTAGAGAAATCGTACCTAGCTGGTATTTGGTACCGGGGACACAGTACCTCTATCAAGTCTCTAGTTGCCTCTGAATAAACGGTGGATACTGGAACCACATTTCTCACCGCCCAGGCTGCCATGGCCTGAGCTATCCGCTTTGCAGCAGGATGACTGCTGTGATATTTCATCCTCCTCGCAAAGGACTGTTGGACAGTCAATTGCTTACTGGAAGTAGTACAAGTGGTCTTCCGACTTCCCCTCTGGGATGACGCTCGACTCCCAGCAGCAACAACAGCAGCGCCAGCAGCAGTAGGCGTTACACTCAAGGATGCATCGGAGGAATCCCAGGCAAGAGAGGACTCGTCAGACTTGCCAGTGACATGGCCTGCAGGACTATTGGCTTTCCTGTGTAAGGAGGAAATTGACACTGAGGGAGCTGGTGGTGTGGTTTGCAGGAGCTTGGTTACAAGAGGAAGGGATTTAGTGGTCAGTGGACTCCTTCCGCTGTCACCCAAAGTTTTTGAACTTGTCACTGACTTCTGATGAATGCGGTCCAGGTGACGTATAAAGGAGGATGTTTCTAGGTGGTTAACATACTTACCCCTACTTATTACAGCTTGACAAAGGCAACGCACGGCTTGACACCTGTTGTCCGCATTTGTGTTGAAATAATTCCACACCGAAGAGGTGATTTTTTTTGTATTTTGACCAGGCATGTCAATGGCCATATTCATCCCACGGACAACAGGTGTCTCCCCGGGTGCCTGACTTAAACAAACCACCTCACCATCAGAATCCTCCTTGTCAATTTCCTCCCCAGCGCCAGCAACACCCATATCCTCATCCTGGTGTACTTCAACAGTGACATCTTCAATTTGACTATCAGGAACTGGACTGCGGGTGCTCCTTACAGCACTTGCAGGGGGCGTGCAAATGGTGGAAGGTGCAAGCTCTTCCCGTCCAGTGTTGGGAATGTCAGGCATCGCAACCGACACAATTGGACTCTCCTTGGGGATTTGTGATTTAGAAGAACGCACAGTTCTTTGCTGTGCTTTTGCCAGCTTAACTCTTTTCATTTTTCTAGCGAGAGGATGAGTGCTTCCATCCTCATGTGAATCTGAACCACTAGCCATGAACATAGGCCAGGGCCTCAGCCGTTCCTTGCCACTCCGTGTCGTAAATGGCATATTGGCAAGTTTACGCTTCTCATCAGACACTTTCAATTTTGATTTTTGGGTCATTTTACATGCTCTCTACTATGACATTGGGCATCGGCCTTGGCAGACGACGTTGATGGCATTTCATCTAGAGATGAGCGGGTTCGGTTTCTCTGAATCCGAACCCGCACGAACTTCATGTTTTTTTTCACGGGTCCGAGCGACTCGGATCTTCCCGCCTTGCTCGGTTAACCCGAGCGCGCCCGAACGTCATCATGACGCTGTCGGATTCTCGCGAGACTCGGATTCTATATAAGGAGCCGCGCGTCGCCGCCATTTTCACACGTGCATTGAGATTGATAGGGAGAGGACGTGGCTGGCGTCCTCTCCATTTAGATTAGAAGAGAGAGAGAGAGAGATTGACCTGATTTACTGGAGCTTAGGAGTACTGTAGAACTGTAGAGAGTGCAGAGTTTACTAGTGACTGACCACAGTGACCACCAGACAGTGCAGTTTTATTTAATATATCCGTTCTCTGCCTGAAAAAAACGATACACAGTGACTCAGTCACATACCATATCTGTGTGCACTGCTCAGCCCAGTGTGCTGCATCATCTATGTATATATCTGACTGTGCTCAGCTCACACATCTTATAATTGTGGGGGAGACTGGGGAGCACTGCAGTGCCAGTTATAGGTTATAGCAGGAGCCAGGAGTACATATTATTATTAAAATTAAACAGTGCACACTTTTGCTGCAGGAGTGCCACTGCCAGTGTGACTGACCAGTGACCTGACCACACTGACCACCAGTATAGTTAGTAGTATAGTATACTATATTGTGATTGCCTGAAAAAGTTAAACACTCGTATCTGACTGTGCTCAGCTCACACATCTTATAATTGTGGGGGAGACTGGGGAGCATTGCAGTGCCAGTTATAGGTTATAGCAGGAGCCAGGAGTACATATTATTATTAAAATTAAACAGTGCACACTTTTGCTGCAGGAGTGCCACTGCCAGTGTGACTGACCAGTGACCACCTGACCACACTGACCACCAGTATAGTTAGTAGTATAGTATACTATATTGTGATTGCCTGAAAAAGTTAAACACTCGTCGTGTGACTTCACTTGTGTGGTGTTTTTTTTTTTATTCTTTAAAAAACTTATTCTGCTGACAGACAGTGTCCAGCAGGTCCGTCATTATATAATATATACCTGTCCGGCTGCAGTAGTGATATATATATATTTTTTATATCATTATTTATCATCCAGTCGCAGCAGACACAGTACGGTAGTTCACGGCTGCAGCTACCTCTGTGTCGGCACTCGGCAGTCCGTCCATAATTGTATACCACCTACCCGTGGTTTTTTTTTCTTTCTTCTTTATACATACATACTACTACTACATCTCTTTATCAACCAGTCTATATTAGCAGCAGACACAGTACAGTACGGTAGTCCACGGCTGTAGCTACCTCTGTGTCGGCACTCGGCAGTCCGTCCATAATTGTATACCACCTACCCGTGGTTTTTTTTTCTTTCTTCTTTATACATACATACTACTACTACTACATCTCTTTATCAACCAGTCTATATTAGCAGCAGACACAGTACAGTACGGTAGTCCACGGCTGTAGCTACCTCTGTGTCGGCACTGGGCAGTCCGTCCATAATTGTATACCACCTACCCGTGGTTTTTTTTTCTTTCTTCTTTATACATACATACTACTACTACATCTCTTTATCAACCAGTCTATATTAGCAGCAGACACAGTACAGTACGGTAGTCCACGGCTGTAGCTACCTCTGTGTCGGCACTCGGCAGTCCGTCCATAATTGTATACCACCTACCCGTGGTTTTTTTTTCTTTCTTCTTTATACATACATACTACTACTACATCTCTTTATCAACCAGTCTATATTAGCAGCAGACACAGTACAGTACGGTAGTCCATGGCTGTAGCTACCTCTGTGTCGGCACTGGGCAGTCCGTCCATAATTGTATACCACCTTCCCGTGGTTTTTTTTTTTCTTTCTTCTTTATACATGCATACTACTACTACATCTCTTTATCAACCAGTCTATATTAGCAGCAGACACAGTACAGTACGGTAGTCCACGGCTATAGCTACCTCTGTGTCGGCACTGGGCAGTCCGTCCATAATTGTATACCACCTACCCGTGGTTTTTTTTTCTTTCTTCTTTATACATACATACTACTAATACATCTCTTTATCAACCAGTCTATATTAGCAGCAGACACCGTACAGTACGGTAGTCCACGGCTGTAGCTACCTCTGTGTCGGCACTCGGCAGTCCATCCATAATTGTATACTAGTATCCATCCATCTCCATTGTTTACCTGAGGTGCCTTTTAGTTGTGCCTATTAAAATATGGAGAACAAAAATGTTGAGGTTCCAAAATTAGGGAAAGATCAAGATCCACTTCCACCTCGTGCTGAAGCTGCTGCCACTAGTCATGGCCGAGACGATGAAATGCCAGCAACGTCGTCTGCCAAGGCCGATGCCCAATGTCATAGTACAGAGCATGTCAAATCCAAAACACCAAATATCAGTAAAAAAAGGACTCCAAAACCTAAAATAAAATTGTCGGAGGAGAAGCGTAAACTTGCCAATATGCCATTTACCACACGGAGTGGCAAGGAACGGCTGAGGCCCTGGCCTATGTTCATGGCTAGTGGTTCAGCTTCACATGAGGATGGAGGCACTCAGCCTCTCGCTAGAAAAATGAAAAGACTCAAGCTGGCAAAAGCAGTAGCACCGCAAAGAACTGTGCGTTCTTCGAAATCCCAAATCCACAAGGAGAGTCCAATTGTGTCGGTTGCGATGCCTGACCTTCCCAACACTGGACGTGAAGAGCATGCGCCTTCCACCATTTGCACGCCCCCTGCAAGTGCTGGAAGGAGCACCCGCAGTCCAGTTCCTGATAGTCAGATTGAAGATGTCAGTGTTGAAGTACACCAGGATGAGGAGGATATGGGTGTTGCTGGCGCTGGGGAGGAAATTGACCAGGAGGATTCTGATGGTGAGGTGGTTTGTTTAAGTCAGGCACCCGGGGAGACACCTGTTGTCCGTGGGAGGAATAGGGCCGTTGACATGCCTGGTGAAAATACCAAAAAAATCAGCTCTTCGGTGTGGAAGTATTTCACCAGAAATGCGGACAACAGGTGTCAAGCCGTGTGTTCCCTTTGTCAAGCTGTAATAAGTAGGGGTAAGGACGTTAACCACCTCGGAACATCCTCCCTTATACGTCACCTGCAGCGCATTCATAATAAGTCAGTGACAAGTTCAAAAACTTGGGCCGACAGCGGAAGCAGTCCACTGACCAGTAAATCCCTTCCTCTTTTAACCAAGCTCACGCAAACCACCCCACCAACTCCCTCAGTGTCAATTTCCTCCTTCCCCAGGAATGCCAATAGTCCTGCAGGCCATGTCACTGGCAATTCTGACGAGTCCTCTCCTGCCTGGGATTCCTCCGATGCATCCTTGCGTGTAACGCCTACTGCTGCTGGCGCTGCTGTTGTTGCTGCTGGGAGTCGATGGTCATCCCAGAGGGGAAGTCGTAAGCCCACTTGTACTACTTCCAGTAAGCAATTGACTGTCCAACAGTCCTTTGCGAGGAAGATGAAATATCACAGCAGTCATCCTGTTGCAAAGCGGATAACTGAGTCCTTGACAACTATGTTGGTGTTAGACGTGCGTCCGGTATCCGCCGTTAGTTCACAGGGAACTAGACAATTTATTGAGGCAGTGTGCCCCCGTTACCAAATACCATCTAGGTTCCACTTCTGTAGGCAGGTGATACCGAGAATGTACACGGACGTCAGAAAAAGACTCACCAGTGTCCTAAAAAATGCAGTTGTACCCAATGTCCACTTAACCACGGACATGTGGACAAGTGGAGCAGGGCAGGGTCAGGACTATATGACTGTGACAGCCCACTGGGTAGATGTGTGGACTCCCGCCGCAAGAACAGCAGCGGCGGCACCAGTAGCAGCATCTCGCAAACGCCAACTCTTTCCTAGGCAGGCTACGCTTTGTATCACCGCTTTCCAGAATACGCACACAGCTGAAAACCTCTTACGGCAACTGAGGAAGATCATCGCAGAATGGCTTACCCCAATTGGACTCTCCTGTGGATTTGTGGCATCGGACAACGCCAGCAATATTGTGTGTGCATTAAATATGGGCAAATTCCAGCACGTCCCATGTTTTGCACATACCTTGAATTTGGTGGTGCAGAATTTTTTAAAAAACGACAGGGGCGTGCAAGAGATGCTGTCGGTGGCCAGAAGAATTGCGGGACACTTTCGGCGTACAGGCACCACGTACAGAAGACTGGAGCACCACCAAAAACTACTGAACCTGCCCTGCCATCATCTGAAGCAAGAAGTGGTAACGAGGTGGAATTCAACCCTCTATATGCTTCAGAGGTTGGAGGAGCAGCAAAAGGCCATTCAAGCCTATACAATTGAGCACGATATAGGAGGTGGAATGCACCTGTCTCAAGTGCAGTGGAGAATGATTTCAACGTAGTGCAAGGTTCTGATGCCCTTTGAACTTGCCACACGTGAAGTCAGTTCAGACACTGCCAGCCTGAGTCAGGTCATTCCCCTCATCAGGCTTTTGCAGAAGAAGCTGGAGGCATTGAAGAAGGAGCTAAAAGGGAGCGATTCCGCTAGGCATGTGGGACTTGTGGATGCAGCCCTTAATTCGCTTAACAAGGATTCACGGGTGGTCAATCTGTTGAAATCAGAGCACTACATTTTGGCCACCGTGCTCGATCCTAGATTTAAAACCTACCTTGGATCTCTCTTTCCGGCAGACACAAGTCTGCTGGGGTGCAAAGACCTGCTGGTGACAAAATTGTCAAGTCAAGCGGAACGCGACCTGTCAACATCTCCTCCTTCACATTCTCCCGCAACTAGGGGTGCGAGGAAAAGGCTCAGAATTCCGAGCCCACCCGCTGGCGGTGATGCAGGGCAGTCTGGAGCGACTGCTGATGCTGACATCTGGTCCGGACTGAAGGACCTGACAACGATTACAGACATGTCGTCTACTGTCACTGCATATGATTCTCTCAACATTGAAAGAATGGTGGAGGATTATATGAGTGACCGCATCCAAGTAGGCACGTCACACAGTCCGTACTTATACTGGCAGGAAAAAGAGGCAATTTGGAGGCCCTTGCACAAACTGGCTTTATTCTACCTAAGTTGCCCTCCCACAAGTATGTACTCCGAAAGAGTGTTTAGTGCCGCCGCTCACCTTGTCAGCAATCGGCGTACGAGGTTACATCCAGAAAATGTGGAGAAGATGATGTTCATTAAAATGAATTATAATCAATTCCTCCGCGGAGACATTGACCAGCAGCAATTGCCTCCACAAAGTACACAGGGAGCTGAGATGGTGGATTCCAGTGGGGACGAATTGATAATCTGTGAGGAGGGGGATGTACACGGTGATATATCGGAGGATGATGATGAGGTGGACATCTTGCCTCTGTAGAGCCAGTTTGTGTAAGGAGAGATTAATTGCTTCTTTTTTGGTGGGGGTCCAAACCAACCCGTCATATCAGTCACAGTCGTGTGGCAGACCCTGTCACTGAAATGATGGGTTGGTTAAAGTGTGCATGTCCTGTTTATACAACATAAGGGTGGGTGGGAGGGCCCAAGGACAATTCCATCTTGCACCTCTTTTTTCTTTTATTTTTCTTTGCGTCATGTGCTGTTTGGGGAGGGTTTTTTGGAAGGGACATCCTGCGTGACACTGCAGTGCCACTCCTAGATGGGCCCGGTGTTTGTGTCGGCCACTAGGGTCGCTAATCTTACTCACACAGCTACCTCATTGTGCCTCTTTTTTTCTTTGCGTCATGTGCTGTTTGGGGAGGGTTTTTTGGAAGGGACATCCTGCGTGATACTGCAGTGACACTCCTAGATGGGCCAGGTGTTTGTGTCGGGCACTTGGGTCGCTGAGCTTAGTCACACAGCTACCTCATTGCACCTCTTTTTTTCTTTGCGTCATGTGCTGTTTGGGGAGTGTTTTTTGGAAGGGCCATCCTGCGTGACACTGCAGTGCCACTCCTAGATGGGCCAGGTGTTTGTGTCGGCCACTAGGGTCGCTTAGCTTAGTCATCCAGCGACCTCGGTGCAAATTTTAGGACTAAAAATAATATTGTGAGGTGTGAGGTATTCAGAATAGACTGAAAATGAGTGGAAATTATGGTTTTTGAGGTTAATAATAATATGGGATCAAAATGACCCCCAAATTCTATGATTTAAGCTGTTTTTTAGGGTTTTTTGAAAAAAACACCCGAATCCAAAACACACCCGAATCCGACAAAAAAAATTCGGTGAGGTTTTGCCAAAACGCGGTCGAACCCAAAACACGGCCGCGGAACCGAACCCAAAACCAAAACACAAAACCCGAAAAATTTCAGGCGCTCATCTCTAATTTCATCGTCTCGGCCATGACTAGTGGCAGCAGCTTCAGCACGAGGTGGAAGTGGATCTTGATCTTTCCCTATTTTAACCTCCACATATTTGTTCTCCATTTTTTAATGTGTGGAATTATATGCCAGTATCAATAGCAATGGCCTACTACTATATATACTGCGCACAACTGAAATGCACCACAGGTATGGATGGATAGTACACTTGACGACACAGAGGTAGGTACAGCAGTGGCCTACTGTACCATAATGCTATATTATTATATATACTGGTGGTCAGCAAACTGTGCAAAAATGAAATGCACCACAGGTATGGATGGATAGTATACTTGACGACACAGAGGTAGGTACAGCAGTGGCCTACTGTACCGTGCTGCTATATATTATATACTGGTGGTCAGCAAACTGTGCAATACTGAAATGCACCACAGGTATGGATGGATAGTATACTTGACGACACAGAGGTAGGTACAGCAGTGGCCTACTGTACCGTACTGCTATATATTATATACTGGTGGTCAGCAAACTGTGCAAAACTGAAATGCACCACAGGTATGGATGGATAGTATACTTGACGACACAGAGGTAGGTACAGCAGTGGCCTACTGTACCGTACTGCTATATATTATAATATATATTGGTGGTCAGCAAACTGTGCAAAACTGAAATTCACCACAGGTATGGATGGATAGTATACTTGACGACACAGAGGTAGGTACAGCAGTGGCCTTCTGTACCGTACTCCTATATATTATATACTGGTGGTCAGCAAAATTATGCACTGTACTCCTACTATATACTGTCTACAATGCAGCACAGATATGGAGTGTTTTTCAGGCAGACAACGTATACTGGTGGTCACTGGTCAGCAAAACTCTGCACTGTACTCCTCCTATATAATATTATACTGGTGGTCCCCAGTCCCCACAATAAAGCAGCACACTGAGCACAGATATGGAGTGTTTTTCAGGCAGACAACGTATACTGGTGGTCACTGTCAGCAAAACTCTGCACTGTACTCCTGCTATATAATACAGCTGCTCCCCAGTCCCCACAATTAAGCAGTGTGAGCACAGATATATGCAGCACACTGAGCACAGATAAGGAGCGTTTTTTTTAAGGCAGAGAACGGATAAAACTGGTGGTCACTGATCAGCAAAACTCTGCACTGTACTCCTCCTATATTATACAGCTGCTCCCCAGTCCTCCCCACAATTAAGCAATAAAGCACAATCAAGTTCAACAATAAACGGAGAAGACGCCAGCCACGTCCTCTCCCTAACATTTCCAATGCACGAGTGAAAATGGCGGCGACGCGCGGCTGCTTATATAGAATCCGAATCTCGTGAGAATCCGACAGCGGGATGATGACGTTCGGGCGCGCTCGGGTTAACCGAGCCATACGGGAGAATCCGAGTATGGCTCGGACCCGTGTAAAATGGGTGAAGTTCGGGTGGGTTCGGTTTCCGAGGAACCGAACCCGCTCATCACTAATTAAAACGTTTGTATAAATCTTTCCAACAGAACATTGCTGGCTGCAGTGCTTAAAGTGGTCCTGGAGAGGTGGTGGAACTTATTTCCCTTACCACCTTCCCCCCTCCCATTAGGCAGAGCCAGGACCAGTGCTAAGGTTTGGCATCCCCCTAGTTGCAAGAAAAGGGGTGTGGCCTCACAAGGACGGGTGTGGTCACACAATAGAACCCCCAATTGCAATTAAGCTACACAATAGAACAATCTTATTCACATTCCCCTGCACGCAGGGCGCTATTCAGAGTTTGCTCTCATAGCAAAATCTGTGACCATATACTCGTATGCTAGGGTACAGCCCAGCACAGGTTTCCTTTCGCAGGAAATTCAGGCGATGTCATACGCTGGCCCCGAAATCAGCCACGACACAGCTGCGTTTCCCGATCCCCCCCCCCTCCCCCCAACATTGCGTCGCTGCCCCCAGACATTCATCATGCAATCGCATCTTTCCTGGATGGGCAGGGCTGTTGTACTGTATGCCTGCAATGCCTTCCTCCTAGACCTCCTTGTTTGTGTACATATTATATATGTACAGTATATAATAGTATATATAAACTGTATATATATATATATATATATATTTATTAGTGATGTGCACCGGACATTTTTCGGGTTTTGTGTTTTGGTTTTGGATTCGGTTCCGCAGCCGTGTTTTGGATTCGGAGGCGTTTTGGCAAAACCTCCCTGAAAATTTTTTGTCGGATTCGGATGGGTTTTTTTTACAAAAAACCCTCAAAAACAGCTTAAATTATATCATTTGGGGGTCATTTTGATCCCATAGTATTATTAACCTCAATAACTATAATTTCCACTCATTTCCAGTCTATTCTGAACACCTCACAATATTATTTTTAGTCCTAAAATTTGCACCGAGGTCGCTGGATGACTAAGCTAAGCGACCCAAGTGGCCGACACAAACACCTGGCCCATCTAGGAGTGGCACTGCAGTGTCAGACAGGATGGCACTTCAAAAAATAGTCCCCAAACAGCACATGATGCAAAGAAAAAAAGAGGTGCATCAAGGTCGCTGTGTGACTAAGCTAAGCGACCCAAGTGGCCGACACAAACACCTGGCCCATCTAGGAGTGGCAATGCAGTGTCAGACAGGATGGCAGATTTAAAAAATAGTCCCCAAACAGCACATGATGCAAAGAAAAAAAGAGGTGCAATGAGGTAGCTGTGTGACTAAGCTAAGCGACCCAAGTGGCCGACACAAATACCTGGTCCATCTAGGAGTGGCACTACAGTGTCAGACAGGATGGCCGATTTAAAAAATAGTCCCCAAACAGCACATGATGCAAAGAAAAAAAGAGGTGCAATGAGGTAGCTGTGTGGCTAAGCTAAGCGACCCAAGTGGCCGACACAAACACCTGGCCCATCTAGGAGTGTCACTGCAGTGTCAGACAGGATGGCAGATTTAAAAAATAGTCCCCAAACAGCACATGATGCAAAGAAAAAAAGAGGTGCAATGAGGTAGCTGTGTGACTAAGCTAAGTGACCCAAGTGGCCGACACAAACACCTGGCCCATCTAGGAGTGGCACTGCAGTATCAGACAGAATGGCACTTCAAAAAATAGTCCCCAAACAGCACATGATGCAAAGAAAAAAATAGGTGCAATGAGATAGCTGTGTGACTAAGCTAAGCGAACCAAGTGGCCGACACAAACACCTGGCCCATCTAGGAGTGGCACTGCAGTATCAGACAGGATGGCAGATTTCAAAAATAGTCCCCAAACTGCACATGATGCAAAGAAAAAAAGAGGTGCAATGAGGTAGCTGTGTGACTAAGCTAAGCGACCCAAGTGGCCGACACAAACACCTGGCCCATCTAGGAGTGGCACTGCAGTGTCAGACAGGATGGCAGATTTCAAAAATAGTTCCCAAACAGCACATGATGCAAAGAAAAAAAGAGGTGCAATGAGGTAGCTGTGTGGCTAAGCTAAGCGACCCAAGTGGCCAACACAAACACCTGGCCCATCTAGGAGTGGCACCGCAGTGTCAGACAGGATGGCAGATTTCAAAAATAGTCCCCAAACAGCACATGGTGCAAAGAAAAAAAGAGGTGCAATGAGGTAGCTGTGTGGCTAAGCTAAGCGACCCAATTGGCCGACACAAACACCTTGCCCATCTAGGAGTGGCACTGCAGTGTCAGACAGGATGGCAGATTTCAAAAATAGTCCCCAAACTGCACATGATGCAAAGAAAAAAAGAGGTGCAATGAGGTAGCTGTGTGACTAAGCTAAGCGACCCAAGTGGCCGACACAAACACCTGGCCCATCTAGGAGTGGCACTGCAGTGTCAGACAGGAATGCACTTCAAAAAATAGTCCCCAAACAGCACATGATGCAAAGAAAAAGAGAGGTGCACCAAGGTCGCTGGATGGCTAAGCTAAGCAACCCAAGTGGCCAACACAAACACCTGGCCCATCTTGGAGTGGCACTGCAGTGTCAAACAGGATGGCAGATTTCAAAAGTAGTCCCCAAACAGCACATGAGGCAAAGAAAAAAAGAGGTGCAAAGAGGTAGCTGTGTGACTAAGCTAAGCGACCCAAGTGGCCGACACAAACACCTGGCCCATCTAGGAGTGGCACTGCAGTGTCAGACAGGATGGCACTTCAAAAAATAGTCCCCAAACAGCACATGATGCAAAGAAAAAGAGAGGAGCACCAAGGTCGCTGGATGGCTAAGCTAAGCGACCCAAGTGGCCGACACAAACACCTGGCCCATCTAGGAGTGGCACTGCAGTGTCAGACAGGATGGCACTTCAAAAAATAGTCCCCAAACAACACATGATGCAAAGAAAAAAAGAGGTGCACCAAGGTCGCTTTGTGACTTAGCTAAGCGACCCAAGTGGCCGACACAAACACCTGGCCCATCTAGGAGTGGCAATGCACTGTCAGACAGGATGGCAGATTTAAAAAATAGTCCCCAAACAGCACATGATGCAAAGAAAAAAAGAGGTGCAATGAGATAGCTGTGTGACTAAGCTAAGCGACACAAGTGGCCGACACAAACACCTGGCCCATCTAGGAGTGGCACTGCAGTGTCAGACAGGATGGCAGATTTCAAAAATAGTCCCCAAACAGCACATGATGTAAAGAAAAAAAGAGGTGCAATGAGGTAGCTGTGTGGCTAAGCTAAGCGACCCAAGTGGCCGACACAAACACCTGGCCCATCTAGGAGTGGCACTGCAGTGTCAGACAGGATGGCAGATTTAAAAAAAAGTCCCCAAACTGCACATGATGCAAAGAAAAAAAGAGGTGCAATGAGGTAGCTGTGTGACTAAGCTAAGCGACCCAAGTGGCCGACACAAACACCTGGCCCATCTAGGAGTGGCACTGCAGTGTCAGACAGGATGGCACTTCAAAAAATAGTCCCCAAACAGCACATGATGCAAAGAAAAAAAGAGGTGCTCCAAGGTCGCTTTGTGACTTAGCTAAGCGACCCAAGTGGCCGACACAAACACCTGGCCCATCTAGGAGTGGCAATGCAGTGTCAGACAGGATGGCAGATTTAAAAAATAGTCCCCAAACAGCACATGATGCAAAGAAAAAAGAGGTGCAATGAGATAGCTGTGTTACTGTTAGGATCTCCTGTTCTGTGTTGCCACGTCGCCATGGCAACCGGGAGGCAAGTGTTAGCGAAGTAACCTGAGCGCAGCTGATACTCCGGTCCGGGTTTTTACTGTGTAGTGGTTACAGGCTCTGTGCACGGCAGGAAATCCGGCGCTGGTTTTGTGCTCACAGTCTGTGAGGTCTGAGTGGGGCGTGGACAGCACCTGCTATATAAACCATCCTCTCAGGCTAGGCAAATGCTGCTGAATCTTTGTTTGTTAGTCAGTTCCAGAGAGTTAGCTAGTACTGTGTGACTTTGTATTTACTTGTGGCTTACTGCGAATAGGCCTTGGGATTCGGTACTTCATTCTGCCAATCCGGACCTAGCAGTAAGACTGGAGTCAGTTGTTTAACCTGCTGGGGTTCTTTTGCTATTCTGTGAACCCAGCAGGTTTGTGGCTGTACTCTCAGACCTGCTTGCTTAATCCTCCCTCACTGTGCAGGGCGTCCAGGTGTCAGTTTAGTGGCAGTAAGCTGAACCTGTGCCCTGCAAGTGGGGGTTAGGATTGTGGATACTCTCCTTGTGTCTATATTTCTATCTCTGACCAAGGAGTTTATTCCCACACCCGTTGGTAACCCTTTGGGGTTTTCCCTGTTGCTCTTAGCAACATCATTTTGGGTGCTCCACATGTTAAATCACTACATCTCGCTTCATTGTCCGCTCTATACCATCCGAGCATTCCTGACACTAGGAAGACACCCAATTCCTGAGCCTTTGGGCTTCCCCGTTCATTTTGTGTTTATTAGTTATTCCATCACCTCCTGTGTATGTTGTGTTATACTGTCTGTGAGTTCGTTTTGCCTCGCATCCCTCTCTGTTCATACACCGGTATACTCCTGTTAGCACTAGTGTGCGTAACATATTCAGCAGCCCTACTCCTGTTGAAATTTTGTGGGAATATGGAGCATACCCCTCAAAATACTTTGCAACAGGTGGTCGATCAGGTGCAGGTCCTGACTCGACAATTTAATGAGATGTCCATTAAAATGAACACCCCGCAGGCCGCTAGCGGAGCTCCCGCTGCAGCAGCGGCAAGTTTAGGGGTTAAGGAGCCGAAAGTAAATCTCCCGGATCGTTTTTCTGGAGATCGCTCGCAGTTTTTTTGTTTCAAGGAGAGCTGTAAGCTATATTTCAGGCTTAGGCCCCAGTCTTCTGGGTCGGAGATTCAGCGGGTGGGCATGGTGATTTCCTTGCTACAAGGAGACCCACAGGTCTGGGCATATGGGTTACAGCCTGACTGTCCGTCGCTTAAAAGTGTTGATGCTTTTTTTACGGCACTGGGCATTTTGTATGATGACCCTGACAAGATGGCTTCAGCCGAGGCTCAGATTACGGTCCTAAAGCAAGGGCGACGGCCAGCTGAGGTTTATAGTACGGAGTTTCGGAGGTTGGCTTATGATACCCAGTGGAATGACCCAGCCCTGAGAAACCAGTACCGAAGGGGCCTTTCTGACCAGATAAAGGACCAACTTGTACAATATCCCTCGCCTGATAGACGGCTGAGAGAGCGTAGGCTTGAAAGGGAGACCGCAGTTTCCTTTTTTCCCAAGGGAACCTCAGACTCTGAGGAATATTCCGAGGAGCCTATGCAGATTGGGGCTACCCGCCTCTCCTCGCATGAGAAGACGCGGAGGAGACAGCAGGGTTTATGTTTGTACTGTGGGAATAAAGGTCATGTCGTAGTATCATGCCCAGAAAAGCCGGAAAACTTCAGGGCCTGAGGGTGATGGGGAATATCCTGTCAGGCCAGAAGTCAGATTTTCCCAAAAAGACTTTTCTCATTCCTGTGACTTTGGAGATACTCGGTCAAACTGTCAAGACTGAGGCCTTTGTTGACAGTGGGGCCGATGGGGTTTTCATGGACCGTCAATTCGCCCTGGAACACTCTGTTCCCTCAGTACCTTTGGCATCAGAGATTGAGATCTGTGGGTTAAACGGGGAACCATTGTCCCAGGGTAAAATTACCTCCTGCACCAGCCAAATTCCTTTGTTTATTGGAGCCACGCACTCTGAAAAATTGTCTTTCTATGTGACTGTCTGTTCTTTTGCCCCATTGGTTTTGGGGTTACCCTCGTTAAGGGTCCATAACCCTCAATTTAACTGGGTCTCTGGGGAGATTCTTAGTTGGGGTAGTGATTGTTTCAGGAGTTGCTTGAGCCTTCCAGTCAGGCTCTCGCAGCTAAGTTTGCCAGGATTGCCAGGATGTTATGCAGATTTTGCGGATGTGTTCTCCAAAAAAGTTGCGGAGGTACTACCTCCCCATCGCCCCTATGACTGTGCCATTGATTTGTTGCCGGATGCTAAGCTTCCCAAGAGCAGGTTGTACTCCCTGTCACGTCCTGAGACTCAGGCTATGGCAGAGTACATTCAGGAGAACTTGGCTAAGGGATTTATCAGACCCTCACAGTCCCCAGTTGGGTCGGGGTTCTTCTTCATGGGTAAAAAGGACGGTTCGTTGCGACCCTGCATCGACTTCAGGGAATTGAACCGTATCACGATTAAAAACTCGTACCCACCGCCTCTCATTTCGGATTTGTTTGACCAGCTTCGTACTGCCACCATTTTTTCTAAGATTGACCTACGCGGTGCTTACAATCTAATCCGAATAAGAGAGGGGGATGAATGGAAGACTGACTTTAATACCCACTCAGGGCATTATGAATATTTGGTGATGCCTTTTGGGCTCTCTAATGCCCCGGCAGTCTTCCAGGAATTCATGAACGATGTGCTCAGGGAATATTTGGATAGATTTTTAGTTGTTTATCTAGATGACATCCTAATCTTCTCCCATTCCCTGGAGGAACATCGGAAGCATGTACGCTTAGTCCTCCAGAAACTCAGAGACCACCAGCTTGAGGCGAAGCTGGAGAAGTGCGAATTTGAAGTCCAGCAAATCGCATTTCTAGGGTATATTATCTCCTCAGAAGGTTTCCAAATGGAGGGTTCTAAGGTACAGGCAGTCCTGGATTGGGTGCAGCCCACTAGTTTGAAGGCGCTTCAGCGTTTTCTGGGCTTTGCAAATTTTTATAGACGGTTCATCGCTGGATTTTCGTCTATAGTGGCCCCCTTGGTGGCACTCACTAAGAAAGGGGCGGATGTTGCTCACTGGTCTTGTGTGGCCAAAGCGGCCTTTGCCCATCTCAAAAGGGCATTTGTCTCGGCCAAGGTGCTGCGACACCCAGATCCAGAGCGTCCTTTTGTGGTAGAAGTGGATGCCTCTGAGATAGGTATTGGGGCAGTGCTCTCTCAGATGGGGGTGTCTGATAATCGCCTTCATCCCTGTGCTTACTTTTCCCGTAAATTTTCGTCTGTCGAGATGAATTATGATGTGGGTAACCGGGAATTGTTGGCTTTAAAGGATGCACTCGGGGAGTGGAGATACTGGCTTGAGGGGGCTAAGTTTGTGGTCTCAATTCTCACCGACCATAAGAATCTGGCATATTTAGAGTCAGCGAAGCGGCTCAATGCCAGGCAAGCATGATGGGCTTTGTTTTTTGCTCGCTTTAATTTTTTGATAACATATCGCCCTTGGTCAAAAAACATCAAGGCTGATGCGCTCTCGCTGAGTTTTGCTCCAGTCCAAGAGACCACCGAGGAGCCATTGCCCATTGTGTCCCCATCATGTATTAAAGTGGTCATTACCCAGGACCTCTTGTCATTAGTCCTTAGAGCACAGGAGCAGGCTCCTCCAGACCTTCCGGTAGGTCTCTTGTTTGTGCCTCCTAGGTTAAGACAGCGAGTATTCCTGGAATTCCATGCCAAGAGGTCGGCAGGGCATCCGGGTATTGCTAGAACTCGGGAGTTGCTGTCTAGGGCGGTGTGGTGGCCCTCGGTGGCTAGGGATGTGGATCAGTGGGTTCGGGCATGTGACGTTTGTGCCTGAAATAAAACTCCTAGAGGGGTTCCTGTCGGCCCATTACATCCACTCTCTATTCCATCTAAGCCATGGACCCACATTTCCATGGATTTTGTGGTGGACTTGCCCAAATCCTCGGGGATGACAGCCATTTGGGTTGTCGTTGACAGGTTTTCGAAGATGGCGCATTTCGTTCCACTGATTGGGTTGCCATCGGCCTGACGCCTGTCTGAGTTATTTATGCAGCATGTTGTGCGCCTCCACGGGTTGCCACTTGATGTGGTCTCTGACCGTGGATCCCAGTTTGTGGCCAAATTCTGGAGGGCATTTTGTTCTGATCTCCAGATTTCTGTGAGCTTGTCGTCAGGCTACCATCCACAGTCTAATGGGCAGACTGAGAGGGTGAACCAGTCCTTGGAGCAATTCCTCAGGTGTTATGTCTCCAAGTGTCATACTGACTGGGTTGCTCATCTGTCCATGGCGGAGTTTGCCTATAACAACGCGGCTCACTCTGCTACAGGGATCTCTCCCTTCCTTTGTGTGTATGGGCATCATCCTAAGGCCAATTCTTTTGACCCCCTGGATTCCATGCCTGGTGGTTCCTCTGTGGTTTCGGCCCTTAGGGGTATTTGGAGGAAAGTTAAGAAAGCCCTTGTGTCTGTGTCATTAGTGACCAAAAGGGTTTTTGATAAGCGGAGAAGACCCTGCAGCTTTAAATTAGGAGACTTCGTCTGGTTGTCCACCAAGAATTTGAAGTTGAGACAGCCATCTCATAAGTTAGGCCCCCGGTTCATCGGCCCTTATAAGATCACCAGGGTTATCAATCCGGTGGCATTTCAGTTAGATCTGCCCCGTTCATTGGGTATCAATAAAACATTTCATTGTTCCCTTTTAAAACTGGCGGTTAGTAATCCTTCTTCCAGTGAAAGACCTTCTCCTCTTCTGATACGGGGTCAGAGGGAGTTTGTGGTTGAAAGTAGAGATGAGCGGATTCGGTTTTACTCGGTTTTACTCGGTTCTCAAAACCGAATCTTATTGGCTCACGGATGTCACGTGTTTTGGATAGCCAATAAGATTCGGTTTTGAGAACCGAGTAAAACCGAGTAAAACCGAATCCGCTCATCTCTAGTTGAAAGGGTTCTTGACTCCAAGATGGTTCGGGGTCGGCTGTCATTTTTGGTGCACTGGAAGGGGTATGGCCCGGAGGAGCGGTCGTGGGTGCGCAGTTGTGATCTTCATGCCCCCAGACTGATACGCTCTTTCTTCTCGCAGTTCCCCGATAAACCCGGTGGTAGGGGTTCTTTGACCCCTCGTCAGAGGGGGGGTACTGTTAGGATCTCCTGTTCTGTACTGCCACGTCGCCATGGCAACCGGGAGGCAAGTGTTAGCGAAGTAACCTGAGCGCAGCTGATACTCCGGTCCGGGTTTTTACTGTGTAGTGGTTACAGGCTCTGTGCACGGCAGGGAATCCGGCGCTGGTTTTGTGCTCACAGTCTGTGAGGTCTGAGTGGGGCGTGGACAGCACCTGCTATATAAACCATCCTCTCAGGCTAGGCAAATGCTGCTGAATCTTTGTTTGTTAGTCAGTTCCAGAGAGTTAGCTAGTACTGTGTGACTTTGTATTTACTTGTGGCTTACTGCGAATAGGCCTTGGGATTCGGTACTTCATTCTGCCAATCCGGACCTAGCAGTAAGACTGGAGTCAGTTGTTTAACCTGCTGGGGTTCTTTTGCTATTCTGTGAACCCAGCAGGTTTGCGGCTGTACTCTCAGACCTGCTTGCTTAATCCTCCCTCACTGTGCAGGGCGTCCAGGTGTCAGTTTAGTGGCAGTAAGCTGAACCTGTGCCCTGCAAGTGGGGGTTAGGATTGTGGATACTCTCCTTGTGTCTATATTTCTATCTCTGACCAAGGAGTTTATTCCCACACCCGTTGGTAACCCTTTGGGGTTTTCCCTGTTGCTCTTAGCAACATCATTTTGGGTGCTCCACATGTTAAATCACTACATCTCGCTTCATTGTCCGCTCTATTCCATCTGAGCATTCCTGACACTAGGGAGACACCCAATTCCTGAGCCTTTGGGCTTCCCAGTTCATTTTGTGTTTATTAGTTATTCCATCACCTCCTGTGTATGTTGTGTTATACTGTCTGTGAGTTCGTTTTGCCTCGCATCCCTCTCTGTTCATACACCGGTATACTCCTGTTAGCACTGGTGTGCGTAACAGTTACTAAGCTAAGCGACCCAAGTGGCCGACACAAACACCTGGCCCATCTAGGAGTGGCACTGCAGTGTCAGACAGGATGGCCGATTTCAAAAATAGTCCCCAAACAGCACATGATGCAAAGAAAAAAAGAGGTGCAATGAGGTAGCTGTGTGACTAAGCTAAGCGACCCAAGTGGCCGACACAAACACCTGGCCCATCTAGGAGTGGCACTGCAGTGTCAGACAGGATGGCACTTCAAAAAATAGTCCCCAAACAGCACATGATGCAAAGAAAAAAAGAGGTGCACCAAGGTCGCTGGATGGCTAAGCTAAGCGACCCAAGTGGCCAACACAAACACCTGGCCCATCTAGGAGTGGCACTGCAGTGTCAGACAGGATGGCAGATTTAAAAAATAGTCCCCAAACAGCACATGATGCAAAGAAAAAAAGAGGTGCAATGAGGTAGCTGTGTGGTTAAGCTAAGCGACCCAAGTGGCCAACACAAACACCTGGCCCATCTAGGAGTGGCACTGCAGTGTCAGACAGGATGGCAGATTTAAAAAATAGTCCCCAAACTGCACATGATGCAAAGAAAAAAAGAGGTGCAATGAGGTAGCTGTGTGACTAAGCTAAGCGACCCAAGTGGCCGACACAAACACCTGGCCCATCTAGGAGTGGCACTACAGTGTCAGACAGGATGGCACTTCAAAAAATAGTCCCCAAACAGCACATGATGCAAAGAAAAAAAGAGGTGCAATGAGGTAGCTGTGTGGCTAAGCTAAGCGACCCAAGTGGCCGACACAAACACCTGGCCCATCTAGGAGTGGCACTGCAGTTTTCTAACGAGAGGATGAGTGCTTCCATCCTCATGTGAATCTGAACCACTAGCCATGAACATAGGCCAGGGCCTCAGCCGTTCCTTGCCACTCCGTGTCGTAAATGGCATATTGGCAAGTTTACGCTTCTCATCAGACGCTTTTAATTTTGATTTTTGGGTCATTTTACTGAACATTTGTTATTTGGATTTTACATGCTCTCTACTATGACATTGGGCATCGGCCTTGGCAGACGACGTTGATGGCATTTCAACGTCTCGGCCATGACTAGTGGCAGCAGCTTCAGCACGATGTGGAAGTGGATCTTGATCTTTCCCTATTTTACCCTCCACTTTTTTGTTCTCCATTTTTTAATGTGTGGAATTATATGCCAGTAATATATCAATAGCAATGGCCTACTGTACCGTACTGCTATATATTATATACTGGTGGTCAGCAAAATTATGCACTGTCCTCCTACTATATATACTGCGCAAAACTTAAATGCACCACAGGTATGGATGTACAGTATAGTATACTTGACGACACAGAGGTAGGTAGAGCAGTGGACTATTGTACCGTACTGCTATATATTATATACTGGCGGTCAGCAAAATTATGCACTTTCCTCCTACTATATATACTGCGCAAAACCTAAATGCACCACAGGTATGGATGGATAGTATACTTGACGACACAGAGGTAGCTAGTGCAGTGGACTACTGTACTGTACTGCTATATATTAAATACTGGTGGTCAGCAAAATTATGCACTGTCCTCCTACTATATATATTGCGCACAACAACTAAAATGCACCACAGTTATGGATGGATAGTATACTTGACGACACAGAGGTAGGTAGAGCAGTGGACTACTGTACCGTACTGCTATATATTATATACTGGTGGTCAGCAAAATTATGCACTGTCCTCCTACTATATATACTGCGCACAAAAACTAAAATGCACCACAGGTATGGATGGAAAGTATACTTGACGACACATAGGTAGGTAGAGCAGTGGACTACTGTACCGTACTGATATAATACTGGTGGTCACTGGTCAGCAAAATTCTGCACTGTCCTCCTACTATATACTACAATGCAGCACAGATATGAAGCGTTTTTCAGGCAGAGAACGTATAATACTGGTGGTCACTGGTCAGCAAAACTCTGCACTGTCCTCCTACTATATAATACTGGTGGTCCCCAGTCCCCACAATAAAGCACACTGAGCACAGATATTTGCAGCACACTGAGCACAGATATGGAGCGTTTTTCAGGCAGAGAACGTAGATATTTTCAGCACACTGAGCACAGATATTTGCAAGCACACTGAGCACAGATATTTGCAGCACACTAAGCACAGATATTTGCAGCACACTGAACACAACTGAGAGAACGCTGCACACGTCCTGTCCCTATCATCTCCAATGCACGAGTGAAAATGGAGGCGACGCGTGGCTCCTTATATAGAATACGAATCTCGCAAGAATCCGACAGCGGGATGATGACGTTCGGGCACGCTCTGGTTAACCGAGCAAGGTGGGAAGATTCGAGTCCGCCTCGGAACCGTGTAAAATGGGTGAAGTTCGTGGAGGTTCGGATTCCGAGGAACCGAACCCGCTCATCACATATATATATATATATATATATATATATATATATATATATTTATATTTTGCTTGTGCACACCTGCATATCAGCAAAACATATATTGGCTGATCAATTGATTGGTCAATAAATCTGCCAGTGTGTGCCCAGCATTTCTGTGAGTGCTACTGTTATTTATCCCATAGACTAATGCTGGGTACACACTGGCAGTTATACTGTATTGGCCAATCAATTGATCGGCCAATATATATTTTGCTGATCTGCATGTCTGTACAAGCAATATGTCTGTGTGTGAACGCCGTCTTTCACATATATATTGCATCTGCTGTACATAGGGCTGCCATCAGAAGTTATGGGGCCTGGGACTGACAAAATAGACAGGTCCCTCCCTCCCAAAAAAATATTCTGCCGCACTGCTCCACCACTATGTGATGTCATATATGGTGATGTTAGTGTTACGTATAGGTAGAGTGTTGAGGACCTACAGGAACGGTTTACGGAGAGCTGATGCGCAGATAAGGTTTGTTTTAAGAAGTACTCCTTGTGCATCAGACTGCTGTTGATTCACAAACTGGTGCAGCTCTACAGGTATTGATGGTAGGAGCCAGGGGTGGGGTCCCCTCTCCATACCTCCCACCTTTGTCTCCGTCCAAGGAGGGACATCTGCACGCGCCCACATGAAAAAGGGGCATGGCCTATGAAAAGGGGGTGTGGTTTCGCGGGAGTGCCTGCGATTGCGAGCCACGCTCCCGTTTTCTTCACTGAAGGGGCATGCCCAGCGCTCTGTGAGCTGCTGGCATGCCCCCTCTCCTCCTGCTCTACTGAATAGACGCTGTGTGCATGCGCACAGCATCTATTTACAGCTACTCTTCTAGGCAGAGCAGCGTGTGCAGGAGCCTCCCAACTGCTCCCCCCACCGTGGGACACTGCGGCCCGCGGGTGGGACAGCTGGACAGTCCCCCCCAAAAACGGGACTGTACTGCAAAAATCAGGACAGTTAGGAGGTATGCCTCTATGTAAGGGCCAGGGACACTAGTCCCCACCTGATTGCTGCCCTGGCTGTACAGCACAGCAGATGGCCAACATATAGAAACATAGAAACATAGAATTTGACGGCAGATAAGAACCACTTGGCCCATCTAGTCTGCCCCTTTTTTTTTATCCTTTAGGTAATCGCAACCCTTTTTTTTACAGTATATCTGCATATACTGTATAATTGGTGCATCTTTCTGTGTGTATGAACAACCACCATCTGCACATATAGTAGAGATGAGCGGGTTCGGTTTCTCTGAATCCGAACCCGCCAGAACTTCATGTTTTTTTTCACGGGTCCGAGCGACTCGGATCTTCCCGCCTTGCTCGGTTAACCCGAGCGCGCCCGAACGTCATCATGACGCTGTCGGATTCTCGCGAGGCTCGGATTCTATCGCGAGACTCAGATTCTATATAAGGAGCCGCGCGTCGCCGCCATTTTCACACGTGCATTGAGATTGATAGGGAGAGGACGTGGCTGGCGTCCTCTCCGTTTAGAATAGATTAGAGAGACACTTGATTTACTAATTTTGGGGAGCATTAGGAGTACTCAGTACAGTGCAGAGTTTTGCTGATAGTGACCAGTGACCACCAGTTTTATTTATAATCCGTTCTCTGCCTGAAAAAAGCGATACACAGCACACAGTGACTCAGTCACATACCATATCTGTGTGCACTGCTCAGGCTCAGGCCAGTGTGCTGCATCATCTATTATCTATATATAATATTATATATATCTGTCTGACTGCTCAGCTCACACAGCTTATAATTGTGGGGGAGACTGGGGAGCACTACTGCAGTGCCAGTTATAGGTTATAGCAGGAGCCAGGAGTACATAATATATTATATAGTGAGTGACCACCAGACACACAGTGCAGTTTATTTAATATATCCGTTCTCTGCCTGAAAAAAGCGATACACACAGTGACTCAGTCAGTCACATACCATATCTGTGTGCACTGCTCAGGCTCAGGCCAGTGTGCTGCATCATCTATATATATTATATATCTGTCTGACTGCTCAGCTCACACAGCTTATAATTGTGGGGGAGACTGGGGAGCACTACTGCAGTGCCAGTTATAGGTTATAGCAGGAGCCAGGAGTACATAATATTATATTAAAATTAAACAGTGCACACTTTTGCTGCAGGAGTGCCACTGCCAGTGTGACTAGTGACCAGTGACCTGACCACTAGAGATGAGCGGGTTCGGTTTCTCTGAATCCGAACCCGCCAGAACTTCATGGTTTTTTTCACGGGTCCGAGCGACTCGGATCTTCCCGCCTTGCTCGGTTAACCCGAGCGCGCCCGAACGTCATCATGACGCTGTCGGATTCTCGCGAGGCTCGGATTCTATCGCGAGACTCGGATTCTATATAAGGAGCCGCGCGTCGCCGCCATTTTCACACGTGCATTGAGATTGATAGGGAGAGGACGTGGCTGGCGTCCTCTCCGTTTAGAATAGATTAGAGAGACACTTGATTTACTAATTTTGGGGAGCATTAGGAGTACTCAGTACAGTGCAGAGTTTTGCTGATAGTGACCAGTGACCACCAGTTTTATTTATAATCCGTTCTCTGCCTGAAAAAAGCGATACACAGCACACAGTGACTCAGTCACATACCATATCTGTGTGCACTGCTCAGGCTCAGGCCAGTGTGCTGCATCATCTATTATCTATATATAATATTATATATATCTGTCTGACTGCTCAGCTCACACAGCTTATAATTGTGGGGGAGACTGGGGAGCACTACTGCAGTGCCAGTTATAGGTTATAGCAGGAGCCAGGAGTACATAATATATTATATAGTGAGTGACCACCAGACACACAGTGCAGTTTATTTAATATATCCGTTCTCTGCCTGAAAAAAGCGATACACACAGTGACTCAGTCAGTCACATACCATATCTGTGTGCACTGCTCAGGCTCAGGCCAGTGTGCTGCATCATCTATATATATTATATATCTGTCTGACTGCTCAGCTCACACAGCTTATAATTGTGGGGGAGACTGGGGAGCACTACTGCAGTGCCAGTTATAGGTTATAGCAGGAGCCAGGAGTACATAATATTATATTAAAATTAAACAGTGCACACTTTTGCTGCAGGAGTGCCACTGCCAGTGTGACTAGTGACCAGTGACCTGACCACCAGTATATATAATATTAGTAGTATACTATCTCTTTATCAACCAGTCTATATTAGCAGCAGACACAGTACAGTGCGGTAGTTCACGGCTGTGGCTACCTCTGTGTCGGCACTCGGCAGCCCGTCCATAATTGTATGTACCACCTAACCGTGGTTTTTTTTTCTTTCTTTATACATACATACTAGTTACGAGTATATACTATCTCTTTATCAACCAGTCTATATATTAGCAGCAGACACAGTACAGTGCGGTAGTTCACGGCTGTGGCTACCTCTGTGTCGGCACTCGGCAGCCCGTCCATAATTGTATATACCACCTAACCGTGGTTTTTTTTTCTTTCTTTATACATACATACTAGTTACGAGTATACTATCTCTTTATCAACCAGTCTATATATTAGCAGCAGACACAGTACAGTGCGGTAGTTCACGGCTGTGGCTACCTCTGTGTCGGCACTCGGCAGCCCGTCCATAATTGTATATACCACCTAACCGTGGTTTTTTTTTCTTTCTTTATACATACATACTAGTTACGAGTTTACTATCTCTTTATCAACCAGTCTATATATTAGCAGCAGACACAGTACAGTGCGGTAGTTCACGGCTGTGGCTACCTCTGTGTCGGCACTCGGCAGCCCGTCCATAATTGTATATACCACCTAACCGTGGTTTTTTTTTCTTTCTTTATACATACATACTAGTTACGAGTATACTATCTCTTTATCAACCAGTCTATATATTAGCAGCAGACACAGTACAGTGCGGTAGTTCACGGCTGTGGCTACCTCTGTGTCGGCACTCGGCAGCCCGTCCATAATTGTATATACCACCTAACCGTGGTTTTTTTTTCTTTCTTTATACATACATACTAGTTACGAGTATACTATCTCTTTATCAACCATTCTATATATTAGCAGCAGACACAGTACAGTGCGGTAGTTCACGGCTGTGGCTACCTCTGTGTCGGCACTCGGCAGCCCGTCCATAATTGTATATACCACCTAACCGTGGTTTTTTTTTCTTTCTTTATACATACATACTAGTTACGAGTATACTATCTCTTTATCAACCAGTCTATATATTAGCAGCAGACACAGTACAGTGCGGTAGTTCACGGCTGTGGCTACCTCTGTGTCGGCACTCGGCAGCCCGTCCATAATTGTATATACCACCTAACCGTGGTTTTTTTTTCTTTTCTTTATACATACATACTAGTTACGAGTATACTATCTCTTTATCAACCAGTCTATATATTAGCAGCAGACACAGTACAGTGCGGTAGTTCACGGCTGTGGCTACCTCTGTGTCGGCACTCGGCAGCCCGTCCATAATTGTATATACCACCTAACCGTGGTTTTTTTTTCTTTCTTTATACATACATACTAGTTACGAGTATACTATCTCTTTATCAACCAGTCTATATTAGCAGCAGACACAGTACAGTGCGGTAGTTCACGGCTGTGGCTACCTCTGTGTCGGCACTCGGCAGCCCGTCCATAATTGTATATACCACCTAACCGTGGTTTTTTTTTCTTTCTTTATACATACATACTAGTTACGAGTATACTATCTCTTTATCAACCAGTCTATATATTAGCAGCAGACACAGTACAGTGCGGTAGTTCACGGCTGTGGCTACCTCTGTGTCGGCACTCGGCAGCCCGTCCATAATTGTATATACCACCTAACCGTGGTTTTTTTTTCTTTCTTTATACATACATACTAGTTACGAGTATACTATCTCTTTATCAACCAGTCTATATATTAGCAGCAGACACAGTACAGTGCGGTAGTTCACGGCTGTGGCTACCTCTGTGTCGGCACTCGGCAGCCCGTCCATAATTGTATATACCACCTAACCGTGGTTTTTTTTTCTTTCTTTATACATACATACTAGTTACGAGTATACTATCTCTTTATCAACCAGTCTATATATTAGCAGCAGACACAGTACAGTGCGGTAGTTCACGGCTGTGGCTACCTCTGTGTCGGCACTCGGCAGCCCGTCCATAATTGTATACTAGTATCCAATCCATCCATCTCCATTGTTTACCTGAGGTGCCTTTTAGTTGTGCCTATTAAAATATGGAGAACAAAAATGTTGAGGTTCCAAAATTAGGGAAAGATCAAGATCCACTTCCACCTCGTGCTGAAGCTGCTGCCACTAGTCATGGCCGAGACGATGAAATGCCAGCAACGTCGTCTGCCAAGGCCGATGCCCAATGTCATAGTACAGAGCATGTCAAATCCAAAACACCAAATATCAGTAAAAAAAGGACTCCAAAACCTAAAATAAAATTGTCGGAGGAGAAGCGTAAACTTGCCAATATGCCATTTACCACACGGAGTGGCAAGGAACGGCTGAGGCCCTGGCCTATGTTCATGGCTAGTGGTTCAGCTTCACATGAGGATGGAAGCACTCAGCCTCTCGCTAGAAAAATGAAAAGACTCAAGCTGGCAAAAGCAGCACAGCAAAGAACTGTGCATTCTTCGAAATCCCAAATCCACAAGGAGAGTCCAATTGTGTCGGTTGCGATGCCTGACCTTCCCAACACTGGACGTGAAGAGCATGCGCCTTCCACCATTTGCACGCCCCCTGCAAGTGCTGGAAGGAGCACCCGCAGTCCAGTTCCTGATAGTCAGATTGAAGATGTCAGTGTTGAAGTACACCAGGATGAGGAGGATATGGGTGTTGCTGGCGCTGGGGAGGAAATTGACCAGGAGGATTCTGATGGTGAGGTGGTTTGTTTAAGTCAGGCACCCGGGGAGACACCTGTTGTCCGTGGGAGGAATATGGCCGTTGACATGCCAGGTGAAAATACCAAAAAAATCAGCTCTTCGGTGTGGAGGTATTTCACCAGAAATGCGGACAACAGGTGTCAAGCCGTGTGTTCCCTTTGTCAAGCTGTAATAAGTAGGGGTAAGGACGTTAACCACCTCGGAACATCCTCCCTTATACGTCACCTGCAGCGCATTCATAATAAGTCAGTGACAAGTTCAAAAACTTTGGGTGACAGCGGAAGCAGTCCACTGACCAGTAAATCCCTTCCTCTTGTAACCAAGCTCACGCAAACCACCCCACCAACTCCCTCAGTGTCAATTTCCTCCTTCCCCAGGAATGCCAATAGTCCTGCAGGCCATGTCACTGGCAATTCTGACGAGTCCTCTCCTGCCTGGGATTCCTCCGATGCATCCTTGCGTGTAACGCCTACTGCTGCTGGCGCTGCTGTTGTTGCCGCTGGGAGTCGATGGTCATCCCAGAGGGGAAGTCGTAAGCCCACTTGTACTACTTCCAGTAAGCAATTGACTGTTCAACAGTCCTTTGCGAGGAAGATGAAATATCACAGCAGTCATCCTACTGCAAAGCGGATAACTGAGTCCTTGACAACTATGTTGGTGTTAGACGTGCGTCCGGTATCCGCCGTTAGTTCACAGGGAACTAGACAATTTATTGAGGCAGTGTGCCCCCGTTACCAAATACCATCTAGGTTCCACTTCTCTAGGCAGGCGATACCGAGAATGTACACGGACGTCAGAAAAAGACTCACCAGTGTCCTAAAAAATGCAGTTGTACCCAATGTCCACTTAACCACGGACATGTGGACAAGTGGAGCAGGGCAGGGTCAGGACTATATGACTGTGACAGCCCACTGGGTAGATGTATGGACTCCCGCCGCAAGAACAGCAGCGGCGGCACCAGTAGCAGCATCTCGCAAACGCCAACTCTTTCCTAGGCAGGCTACGCTTTGTATCACCGCTTTCCAGAATACGCACACAGCTGAAAACCTCTTACGGCAACTGAGGAAGATCATCGCGGAATGGCTTACCCCAATTGGACTCTCCTGTGGATTTGTGGCATCGGACAACGCCAGCAATATTGTGTGTGCATTAAATATGGGCAAATTCCAGCACGTCCCATGTTTTGCACATACCTTGAATTTGGTGGTGCAGAATTTTTTAAAAAACGACAGGGGCGTGCAAGAGATGCTGTCGGTGGCCAGAAAAATTGCGGGACACTTTCGGCGTACAGGCACCACGTACAGAAGACTGGAGCACCACCAAAAACTACTGAACCTGCCCTGCCATCATCTGAAGCAAGAAGTGGTAACGAGGTGGAATTCAACCCTCTATATGCTTCAGAGGTTGGAGGAGCAGCAAAAGGCCATTCAAGCCTATACAATTGAGCACGATATAGTAGGTGGAATGCACCTGTCTCAAGTGCAGTGGAGAATGATTTCAACGTTGTGCAAGGTTCTGATGCCCTTTGAACTTGCCACACGTGAAGTCAGTTCAGACACTGCCAGCCTGAGTCAGGTCATTCCCCTCATCAGGCTTTTGCAGAAGAAGCTGGAGGCATTGAAGAAGGAGCTAAAAGGGAGCGATTCCGCTAGGCATGTGGGACTTGTGGATGCAGCCCTTAATTCGCTTAACAAGGATTCACGGGTGGTCAATCTGTTGAAATCAGAGCACTACATTTTGGCCACCGTGCTCGATCCTAGATTTAAAGCCTACCTTGGATCTCTCTTTCCGGCAGACACAGGTCTGCTGGGGTTGAAAGACCTGCTGGTGACAAAATTGTCAAGTCAAGCGGAACGCGACCTGTCAACATCTCCTCCTTCACATTCTCCCGCAACTGGGGGTGCGAGGAAAAGGCTCAGAATTCCGAGCCCACCCGCTGGCGGTGATGCAGGGCAGTCTGGAGCGACTGCTGATGCTGACATCTGGTCCGGACTGAAGGACCTGACAACGATTACGGACATGTCGTCTACTGTCACTGCATATGATTCTCTCAACATTGATAGAATGGTGGAGGATTATATGAGTGACCGCATCCAAGTAGGCACGTCACACAGTCCGTACTTATACTGGCAGGAAAAAGAGGCAATTTGGAGGCCCTTGCACAAACTGGCTTTATTCTACCTAAGTTGCCCTCCCACAAGTGTGTACTCCGAAAGAGTGTTTAGTGCCGCCGCTCACCTTGTCAGCAATCGGCGTACGAGGTTACATCCAGAAAATGTGGAGAAGATGATGTTCATTAAAATTAATTATAATCAATTCCTCCGCGGAGACATTGACCAGCAGCAATTGCCTCCACAAAGTACACAGGGAGCTGAGATGGTGGATTCCAGTGGGGACGAATTGATAATCTGTGAGGAGGGGGATGTACACGGTGATATATCGGAGGGTGAAGATGAGGTGGACATCTTGCCTCTGTAGAGCCAGTTTGTGCAAGGAGAGATTAATTGCTTCTTTTTTGGGGGGGGTCCAAACCAACCCGTCATATCAGTCACAGTCGTGTGGCAGACCCTGTCACTGAAATGATGGGTTGGTTAAAGTGTGCATGTCCTGTTTTGTTTATACAACATAAGGGTGGGTGGGAGGGCCCAAGGACAATTCCATCTTGCACCTCTTTTTTCTTTTCTTTTTCTTTGCATCATGTGCTGATTGGGGAGGGTTTTTTGGAAGGGACATCCTGCGTGACACTGCAGTGCCACTCCTAGATGGGCCCGGTGTTTGTGTCGGCCACTAGGGTCGCTAATCTTACTCACACAGTCAGCTACCTCATTGCGCCTCTTTTTTTCTTTGCGTCATGTGCTGTTTGGGGAGGGTTTTTTGGAAGGGACATCCTGCGTGACACTGCAGTGCCACTCCTAGATGGGCCCGGTGTTTGTGTCGGCCACTAGGGTCGCTAATCTTACTCACACAGCTACCTCATTGCGCCTCTTTTTTTCTTTGCGTCATGTGCTGTTTGGGGAGGGTTTTTTGGAAGGGACATCCTGCGTGACACTGCAGTGCCACTCCTAGATGGGCCCGGTGTTTGTGTCGGCCACTAGGGTCGCTAATCTTACTCACACAGCTACCTCATTGCGCCTCTATTTTTCTTTGCGTCATGTGCTGTTTGGGGAGGGTTTTTTGGAAGGGACATCCTGCGTGACACTGCAGTGCCACTCCTAGATGGGCCCGGTGTTTGTGTCGGCCACTAGGGTCGCTAATCTTACTCACACAGCTACCTCATTGCGCCTCTTTTTTTCTTTGCGTCATGTGCTGTTTGGGGAGGGTTTTTTGGAAGGGACATCCTGCGTGACACTGCAGTGCCACTCCTAGATGGGCCCGGTGTTTGTGTCGGCCACTAGGGTCGCTTATCTTACTCACACAGCGACCTCGGTGCAAATTTTAGGACTAAAAATAATATTGTGAGGTGTGAGGTATTCAGAATAGACTGAAAATGAGTGTAAATTATGGTTTTTGAGGTTAATAATACTTTGGGATCAAAATGACCCCCAAATTCTATGATTTAAGCTGTTTTTTAGTGTTTTTTGAAAAAAACACCCAAATCCAAAACACACCAGAATCCGACAAAAAAAATTCGGTGAGGTTTTGCCAAAACGCGTTCGAACCCAAAACACGGCCGCGGAACCGAACCCAAAACCAAAACACAAAACCCGAAAAATTTCAGGCGCTCATCTCTACTGACCACCAGTATATATAATATTAGTAGTATACTATCTCTTTATCAACCAGTCTATATTAGCAGCAGACACAGTACAGTGCGGTAGTTCACGGCTGTGGCTACCTCTGTGTCGGCACTCGGCAGCCCGTCCATAATTGTATATACCACCTAACCGTGGTTTTTTTTTCTTTCTTTATACATACATACTAGTTACGAGTATACTATCTCTTTATCAACCAGTCTATATATTAGCAGCAGACACAGTACAGTGCGGTAGTTCACGGCTGTGGCTACCTCTGTGTCGGCACTCGGCAGCCCGTCCATAATTGTATATACCACCTAACCGTGTTTTTTTTTTCTTTCTTTATACATACATACTAGTTACGAGTATACTATCTCTTTATCAACCAGTCTATATATTAGCAGCAGACACAGTACAGTGCAGTAGTTCACGGCTGTGGCTACCTCTGTGTCGGCACTCGGCAGCCCGTCCATAATTGTATATACCACCTAACCGTGGTTTTTTTTTCTTTCTTTATACATACATACTAGTTACGAGTATACTATCTCTTTATCAACCAGTCTATATATTAGCAGCAGACACAGTACAGTGCGGTAGTTCACGGCTGTGGCTACCTCTGTGTCGGCACTCGGCAGCCCGTCCATAATTGTATATACCACCTAACCGTGGTTTTTTTTTCTTTCTTTATACATACATACTAGTTACGAGTATACTATCTCTTTGTCAACCAGTCTATATATTAGCAGCAGACACAGTACAGTGCGGTAGTTCACGGCTGTGGCTACCTCTGTGTCGGCACTCGGCAGCCCGTCCATAATTGTATATACCACCTAACCGTGGTTTTTTTTTCTTTCTTTATACATACATACTAGTTACGAGTATACTATCTCTTTATCAACCAGTCTATATTAGCAGCAGACACAGTACAGTGCGGTAGTTCACGGCTGTGGCTACCTCTGTGTCGGCACTCGGCAGCCCGTCCATAATTGTATATACCACCTAACCGTGGTTTTTTTTTCTTTCTTTATACATACATACTAGTTACGAGTATACTATCTCTTTATCAACCAGTCTATATATTAGCAGCAGACACAGTACAGTGCGGTAGTTCACGGCTGTGGCTACCTCTGTGTCGGCACTCGGCAGCCCGTCCATAATTGTATATACCACCTAACCGTGGTTTTTTTTTCTTTCTTTATACATACATACTAGTTACGAGTATACTATCTCTTTATCAACCAGTCTATATATTAGCAGCAGACACAGTACAGTGCGGTAGTTCACGGCTGTGGCTACCTCTGTGTCGGCACTCGGCAGCCCGTCCATAATTGTATATACCACCTAACCGTGGTTTTTTTTTCTTTCTTTATACATACATACTAGTTACGAGTATACTATCTCTTTATCAACCAGTCTATATATTAGCAGCAGACACAGTACAGTGCGGTAGTTCACGGCTGTGGCTACCTCTGTGTCGGCACTCGGCAGCCCGTCCATAATTGTATATACCACCTAACCGTGGTTTTTTTTTCTTTCTTTATACATACATACTAGTTACGAGTATACTATCTCTTTATCAACCAGTCTATATATTAGCAGCAGACACAGTACAGTGCGGTAGTTCACGGCTGTGGCTACCTCTGTGTCGGCACTCGGCAGCCCGTCCATAATTGTATATACCACCTAACCGTGGTTTTTTTTTCTTTCTTTATACATACATACTAGTTACGAGTTTACTATCTCTTTATCAACCAGTCTATATATTAGCAGCAGACACAGTACAGTGCGGTAGTTCACGGCTGTGGCTACCTCTGTGTCGGCACTCGGCAGCCCGTCCATAATTGTATATACCACCTAACCGTGGTTTTTTTTTCTTTCTTTATACATACATACTAGTTACGAGTATACTATCTCTTTATCAACCAGTCTATATATTAGCAGCAGACACAGTACAGTGCGGTAGTTCACGACTGTGGCTACCTCTGTGTCGGCACTCGGCAGCCCGTCCATAATTGTATACTAGTATCCAATCCATCCATCTCCATTGTTTACCTGAGGTGCCTTTTAGTTGTGCCTATTAAAATATGGAGAACAAAAATGTTGAGGTTCCAAAATTAGGGAAAGATCAAGATCCACTTCCACCTCGTGCTGAAGCTGCTGCCACTAGTCATGGCCGAGACGATGAAATGCCAGCAACGTCGTCTGCCAAGGCCGATGCCCAATGTCATAGTACAGAGCATGTCAAATCCAAAACACCAAATATCAGTAAAAAAAGGACTCCAAAACCTAAAATAAAATTGTCGGAGGAGAAGCGTAAACTTGCCAATATGCCATTTACCACACGGAGTGGCAAGGAACGGCTGAGGCCCTGGTCTATGTTCATGGCTAGTGGTTCAGCTTCACATGAGGATGGAAGCACTCAGCCTCTCGCTAGAAAAATGAAAAGACTCAAGCTGGCAAAAGCAGCACAGCAAAGAACTGTGCATTCTTCGAAATCCCAAATCCACAAGGAGAGTCCAATTGTGTCGGTTGCGATGCCTGACCTTCCCAACACTGGACGTGAAGAGCATGCGCCTTCCACCATTTGCACGCCCCCTGCAAGTGCTGGAAGGAGCACCCGCAGTCCAGTTCCTGATAGTCAGATTGAAGATGTCAGTGTTGAAGTACACCAGGATGAGGAGGATATGGGTGTTGCTGGCGCTGGGGAGGAAATTGACCAGGAGGATTCTGATGGTGAGGTGGTTTGTTTAAGTCAGGCACCCGGGGAGACACCTGTTGTCCGTGGGAGGAATATGGCCGTTGACATGCCAGGTGAAAATACCAAAAAAATCAGCTCTTCGGTGTGGAGGTATTTCACCAGAAATGCGGACAACAGGTGTCAAGCCGTGTGTTCCCTTTGTCAAGCTGTAATAAGTAGGGGTAAGGACGTTAACCACCTCGGAACATCCTCCCTTATACGTCACCTGCAGCGCATTCATAATAAGTCAGTGACAAGTTCAAAAACTTTGGGTGACAGCGGAAGCAGTCCACTGACCAGTAAATCCCTTCCTCTTGTAACCAAGCTCACGCAAACCACCCCACCAACTCCCTCAGTGTCAATTTCCTCCTTCCCCAGGAATGCCAATAGTCCTGCAGGCCATGTCACTGGCAATTCTGACGAGTCCTCTCCTGCCTGGGATTCCTCCGATGCATCCTTGCGTGTAACGCCTACTGCTGCTGGCGCTGCTGTTGTTGCCGCTGGGAGTCGATGGTCATCCCAGAGGGGAAGTCGTAAGCCCACTTGTACTACTTCCAGTAAGCAATTGACTGTTCAACAGTCCTTTGCGAGGAAGATGAAATATCACAGCAGTCATCCTACTGCAAAGCGGATAACTGAGTCCTTGACAACTATGTTGGTGTTAGACGTGCGTCCGGTATCCGCCGTTAGTTCACAGGGAACTAGACAATTTATTGAGGCAGTGTGCCCCCGTTACCAAATACCATCTAGGTTCCACTTCTCTAGGCAGGCGATACCGAGAATGTACACGGACGTCAGAAAAAGACTCACCAGTGTCCTAAAAAATGCAGTTGTACCCAATGTCCACTTAACCACGGACATGTGGACAAGTGGAGCAGGGCAGGGTCAGGACTATATGACTGTGACAGCCCACTGGGTAGATGTATGGACTCCCGCCGCAAGAACAGCAGCGGCGGCACCAGTAGCAGCATCTCGCAAACGCCAACTCTTTCCTAGGCAGGCTACGCTTTGTATCACCGCTTTCCAGAATACGCACACAGCTGAAAACCTCTTACGGCAACTGAGGAAGATCATCGCGGAATGGCTTACCCCAATTGGACTCTCCTGTGGATTTGTGGCATCGGACAACGCCAGCAATATTGTGTGTGCATTAAATATGGGCAAATTCCAGCACGTCCCATGTTTTGCACATACCTTGAATTTGGTGGTGCAGAATTTTTTAAAAAACGACAGGGGCGTGCAAGAGATGCTGTCGGTGGCCAGAAAAATTGCGGGACACTTTCGGCGTACAGGCACCACGTACAGAAGACTGGAGCACCACCAAAAACTACTGAACCTGCCCTGCCATCATCTGAAGCAAGAAGTGGTAACGAGGTGGAATTCAACCCTCTATATGCTTCAGAGGTTGGAGGAGCAGCAAAAGGCCATTCAAGCCTATACAATTGAGCACGATATAGTAGGTGGAATGCACCTGTCTCAAGTGCAGTGGAGAATGATTTCAACGTTGTGCAAGGTTCTGATGCCCTTTGAACTTGCCACACGTGAAGTCAGTTCAGACACTGCCAGCCTGAGTCAGGTCATTCCCCTCATCAGGCTTTTGCAGAAGAAGCTGGAGGCATTGAAGAAGGAGCTAAAAGGGAGCGATTCCGCTAGGCATGTGGGACTTGTGGATGCAGCCCTTAATTCGCTTAACAAGGATTCACGGGTGGTCAATCTGTTGAAATCAGAGCACTACATTTTGGCCACCGTGCTCGATCCTAGATTTAAAGCCTACCTTGGATCTCTCTTTCCGGCAGACACAGGTCTGCTGGGGTTGAAAGACCTGCTGGTGACAAAATTGTCAAGTCAAGCGGAACGCGACCTGTCAACATCTCCTCCTTCACATTCTCCCGCAACTGGGGGTGCGAGGAAAAGGCTCAGAATTCCGAGCCCACCCGCTGGCGGTGATGCAGGGCAGTCTGGAGCGACTGCTGATGCTGACATCTGGTCCGGACTGAAGGACCTGACAACGATTACGGACATGTCGTCTACTGTCACTGCATATGATTCTCTCAACATTGATAGAATGGTGGAGGATTATATGAGTGACCGCATCCAAGTAGGCACGTCACACAGTCCGTACTTATACTGGCAGGAAAAAGAGGCAATTTGGAGGCCCTTGCACAAACTGGCTTTATTCTACCTAAGTTGCCCTCCCACAAGTGTGTACTCCGAAAGAGTGTTTAGTGCCGCCGCTCACCTTGTCAGCAATCGGCGTACGAGGTTACATCCAGAAAATGTGGAGAAGATGATGTTCATTAAAATTAATTATAATCAATTCCTCCGCGGAGACATTGACCAGCAGCAATTGCCTCCACAAAGTACACAGGGAGCTGAGATGGTGGATTCCAGTGGGGACGAATTGATAATCTGTGAGGAGGGGGATGTACACGGTGATATATCGGAGGGTGAAGATGAGGTGGACATCTTGCCTCTGTAGAGCCAGTTTGTGCAAGGAGAGATTAATTGCTTCTTTTTTGGGGGGGGTCCAAACCAACCCGTCATATCAGTCACAGTCGTGTGGCAGACCCTGTCACTGAAATGATGGGTTGGTTAAAGTGTGCATGTCCTGTTTTGTTTATACAACATAAGGGTGGGTGGGAGGGCCCAAGGACAATTCCATCTTGCACCTCTTTTTTCTTTTCTTTTTCTTTGCATCATGTGCTGATTGGGGAGGGTTTTTTGGAAGGGACATCCTGCGTGACACTGCAGTGCCACTCCTAGATGGGCCCGGTGTTTGTGTCGGCCACTAGGGTCGCTAATCTTACTCACACAGTCAGCTACCTCATTGCGCCTCTTTTTTTCTTTGCGTCATGTGCTGTTTGGGGAGGGTTTTTTGGAAGGGACATCCTGCGTGACACTGCAGTGCCACTCCTAGATGGGCCCGGTGTTTGTGTCGGCCACTAGGGTCGCTAATCTTACTCACACAGCTACCTCATTGCGCCTCTTTTTTTCTTTGCGTCATGTGCTGTTTGGGGAGGGTTTTTTGGAAGGGACATCCTGCGTGACACTGCAGTGCCACTCCTAGATGGGCCCGGTGTTTGTGTCGGCCACTAGGGTCGCTAATCTTACTCACACAGCTACCTCATTGCGCCTCTTTTTTTCTTTGCGTCATGTGCTGTTTGGGGAGGGTTTTTTGGAAGGGACATCCTGCGTGACACTGCAGTGCCACTCCTAGATGGGCCCGGTGTTTGTGTCGGCCACTAGGGTCGCTAATCTTACTCACACAGCTACCTCATTGCGCCTCTTTTTTTCTTTGCGTCATGTGCTGTTTGGGGAGGGTTTTTTGGAAGGGACATCCTGCGTGACACTGCAGTGCCACTCCTAGATGGGCCCGGTGTTTGTGTCGGCCACTAGGGTCGCTTATCTTACTCACACAGCGACCTCGGTGCAAATTTTAGGACTAAAAATAATATTGTGAGGTGTGAGGTATTCAGAATAGACTGAAAATGAGTGTAAATTATGGTTTTTGAGGTTAATAATACTTTGGGATCAAAATGACCCCCAAATTCTATGATTTAAGCTGTTTTTTAGTGTTTTTTGAAAAAAACACCCGAATCCAAAACACACCCGAATCCGACAAAAAAAATTCGGTGAGGTTTTGCCAAAACGCGTTCGAACCCAAAACACGGCCGCGGAACCGAACCCAAAACCAAAACACAAAACCCGAAAAATTTCAGGCGCTCATCTCTAACATATAGCCGCAGATCGATTGAACAGCAGATATATCCTTAAGACAGAGGTTCCCAAACTGTGTGCCGTGGCTCCCTGGGGTGCCTCGGGACACTTGCTGGGGTGCCCTGGGTTGGTGGTCCACGACCAATTCAAATTATTCATGGCCAATATAATAGGCAAAACCAGTGCTGGTGGCTGCCAGTCATAAAACATGTGGCCAAACAGAAGCAAATCTTGTCCCTCACCACACGACTGACCATAAGGATGACATATAAACGCGATCTACTTAATGTAATATTTCTTTCTAAATTTCTCAATAAGAAATTTTTGGCCTAGGGGTGCCGTGAAAAAATTCTAATATTCTAGTCACGCCGTGATTGAAAAAAGTTTGGAAACCACTGCCTTAAGATATATAGGTGCATCTTTCTGTGTGTATGAACAACCACCATTGGCAGATATAGCTGCAGACAGCATAAGTGATCTCTCAGGGAATCTGCAAACATCTCCCCAAATTAGCAGAGTTTTGGCAATTACCTTAGCTCTGACATATATTCTGTGATTAATGCCTCTTTATTTTGGCATCTTTTATGAATCTGAAATCTTTTCGTGATCACCAGTGGCTTAGGATCTAAGGGAGTTTATAGAATAAAGGGGAATGATATTTACAGCAGCGTAGCCATACAATAAGTGTCACTTTCCTTTACCGCAATTGTGGGGTTGGCAATTCCCCTTATACTGTGGCTGCAGCTGCTAGGTATTTTTCTATTAATTGACGACACGTCTTTTCAGTGTTGAGTTCTTTCTACATATTGATTTAGTAAAATGTCAACAATTTCTTTAAAGGATTTATCCACCTGTTACAAAGATGTCAGTAAACTCCGTCATAAGCTGGAAGTTTTGGCACCAAAAACACTCAGAAAAACTGCCACCCTCTTATCTCCCTGTACATTATTTTCATGGCAATATACTGTAGTTCCACTGTTTTGATGTAGCTAGGCCAGTCCTCAGCATCAATATTTAATGCAGACTGTGCCAATATACAATAAGTATCCATGATTGTTTGTTTTTGTTGTTGTTTGTTTGTGTACTCTAGCATGTCTCCCATTTATAAGAAGAATAGCAATTCAGGGTTCCTTGTGACAGGTTAATGCAACTGACAGCCACTAAACATCACAAGCTGCACATTAGTGATAAATTGATGGTGATAAACTGAAATTTTGGAAATTGACAAACTCCCTAGATGTGGCACTTAATATCAGGCATTTTGGGGGTCATTCCGAGTTGTTCGCTCGCAAGCTGCTTTTAGCAGCTTTGCACACGCTAAGCCGCCGCCTAATGGGAGTGAATCTTAGCTTATCAAAATTGCGAACGAAAGATTAGCAGAATTGCGAATAGACACTTCTTAGCAGTTTCTGAGTAGCTCCAGACTTACTCGGCATCTGCGATCAGTTCAGTGCTTGTCGTTCCTGGTTTGACGTCACAAACACACCCAGCGTTCGCCCAGACACTCCTCCGTTTCTCCAGCCACTCCCGCGTTTTTCCCAGAAGCGGTAGCGTTTTTTCGCACACACCCATAAAACGGACAGTTTCCGCCCAGAAACACCCACTTCCTGTCAATCACATTACGATCACCAGAACGAAGAAAAAACCTCGTAATGCCGTGAGTAAAAAACCTAACTGCATAGCAAATGTACTTGGCGCAGTCGCACTGCAGACATTGCGCATGCGCATTAGCGACTAATCGCTCCGTTGCGAGAAAAAAATACCGAGCGAACAACTCGGAATGACCCCCCTTGTCTTCTTACTTACCACAAATTTATTAAAAGCTCCATGAAGGTCATACAAGCAGTGATTGAGTGAAGTCAGTAAATATGCACCACACTTTGCACCCAATTGCCCTGAGTAACTACTTCTCAAAAAGCAAAAGACCTTTTTTTTTATAAAGCGCTCCCTTACTGAAATCAAAGGGCAAATTTTGCAAACTGAAAATTGATTCGATATGCATTTATATAAGCATTTCTACTAGCCTTTTAAATATCATAGTGAGCCTAATTTAACCCCATTAGTGCTAAGACCACTGGGATTCGTCCTCAGTGTATACCTCAAAAGTGCTAAGGGTGAGTCTTATTTGTTCTGAGCCCTACAGGAGTTCAGTTGAGGAAAACTCAAACTTAGCTGACCCCACCAGCAAATACTACCCTAATACTTTCAAAGTAGGCTCAGCACAGGGTTTTGAAAAGTCTCAGTTGTAAAGGGGTTAAACGTAGGAGCAAATTCTGCTTGAAGTTGAATTCTACACCTTGGAACAACCATGTTGAACCTCACTGGGGCATGCAATTGAATGGGTGGATAGATTTGTAGTTGGGAAGGGGGCTTTTCTTGTATTCAAAAATAAATTGCATTTGTTACCCTTGCATTGCAGCATTTTTAATGGCCATATTGGCACCCTTTACCTAGAATTGCTCCTATTAATGATGCCCAACATAGGGGGTGATTCAAACCTCATAGTTGTTGTGCGTTTCCACACAGCGGGTGATCAGGTTCTAACTGTGCATACTTATGCACCACAATGCGCACGCATGTCGGACAGCTACAAAGGGCATCGCCGGTAAGCGACGGGATGATGCAAAAATCTGATTGCACGGGCGTTCGCAAGGTGTTTGACAGGAGGAGGCCGTTTGTGGGTGGTAACTGACTGTTTACTGGGAGTGTCTGGAAAAACGCAGGTGTGCTCAAGCGTTTTCAGGGAGGGTGTCTGAAATCAGCTCCGGCCCCGATCAGCCTGTTTTGATCACACTGTAGGAGTAAGTCCTGGGCTGCTCAGAGATTGCACTAGTGGATTTTAGCAGCTCGGCGTACACATAGGATCGCATGCTTGCACGGGGAATTTACACTCCCCGTGGGGCGGCGACTATCTGATTGCAGGACAGCAAAGTTAGCAGCCCAGTGATCAGGACTGAATCACCATCAAAGTTTCAAAAGCATTGGAACATGGTGAAAATGTGTAAATGAACCATTTATTGTTATAAAATATACAATGAAAGTAATAACATTAATGAATATTGGCTCCCTTACATTAATGCATTTTAGAGTCACATATACAATACTAGCATGCAGTTTACTAAGAATCAAAACACACATAAAAAATACCGGATGTAAAACCAATTGCTTAACAGTAAAAGGGATGAGTAACTATGCTGTTCCTGCATAAATGAGGAAATGATCTCAAATGTGCTTAATAACATTTCTGATTTTTTCCAGCGTATTTTTAGTTTGTCTGGTAACCAGCACTTTTTATGAGCACTTTTCTTGCCCTCAGATCTTAATATGAAAGCAAGATTTTATCTCATAAACATACAGTAAATCAGTATAGTTTTTTTTATTGCCATTACTTATCTCTAAAATAAACCCAAATGTCACATCATTAAACTTAATACCCTTTTATTACCTTATTTCCTACAAATAATTTCATCTTAAAATATTGTGGATTTTAATATCGTTTTGTTCTGCACTAGGTCATAATTGAAAGGAGAGTTTAAATTACTGTAGATGTGCAAATAAAAACAACTTTAAAATAGAGATGTGCGGCGGACACTTTTCAGGTTTTGTGTTTCGGTTTTGGATCTGGATCTCCGTTTGTGTTTTGGATCTGGATTGGTTTTGCCAAAACCACCATTTCGGGTTTTGGTTTTGCTCTTGTATCTGGATGTTTTTTGAAAAAAAAAAACATAAAAACTGCTAAAATCACAGAATTTGGGGGTATTTTTGATCCTACAGTATTATTAACCTCAATAACATTAATTTCCACTAATTTCCAGTCTATTCTGGACTTCTCACAATATTGTTTTTAGTCCTAAAGATTGCACCGAGGTCGCTGGATGACCAAGCTAAGCGACACAAGTTGGTGGCACATACACCTGGCCTATCTAGGAGTGGCACTGCAGTGGCAGACAGGATGGCACTTTTAAAAACTAGGTCCCAAAGAGCACATAATGCAAAGAAAAAAAAAGGCGCAAGATGGAATTGTTCTTGGGCCCTCCCACCCTTATGTTGTTTAAACAGGACATGCACAGTTTAATAAACCCATCATTTCAGCGACAGGTGGTCCCTCTGGAAAAAGCTTGCCAAGTTCTCCGAATCATAGCTAGCTACAAACATACTACTTCCTTCTTTGATGATTTGTGACATTATGAGAAGAGGCAAGAGGAAGAGGACAGTGTGAAGGAGGTGATTAAAAATTAGAGAGGCACATGCAATCAAGAACAATACATAGGCTTTCACCTGCACTCCTATCTTGGTGTGGAACAGAAAGGACTTCAACCAAGCAAATATATAATTACCACATTACTGGACAAACTGAAAAACAAGGGGCCAAAGCCTCCAAATTTGTACCCCCTTCTCCATTTCAGGGATTGAGATAGTCTCAGATTTAATACTGGGATGCAACTAAACTGGTGTATAGTATACCACAGGATCAAGACTGGATATTTTCCCCTCAACGGAGTCTGGAGGCTTATTTTGTGAAAATTTTGTGGGTTTATTTGTTTCCATTTTTTATTGCATTTGTATTTACATATTTTGTGGCTGATGCCTTATTTTTGTTTTTCACAGCTCCCAGTTACATGCATGTTTAGCATACCTGTGTGTCCCAGTTACATGCATGTGAGCATGTGTCTTGTTTATTTTTTTCACATTTAATTTTTTAATAAAGCTGCCCATAGGTGTTTAAGCAGCCCTGGATGGGGCAAGTTGAGTTCGGGTGGGTTCGGTACAGTACTAAACAGGACTGTACAGTGAATTGCTTGTTATTGAGCCCCTACCCTAGTGGAGGTTACTACTCTACAGTCGAAAATAATTTCATACTGTACTATAAGTAGGACTGTGGGAGGAAGCAATGCTAACCCCTGTGCCCACAGCATGCCTCAGCCTGGCACGCCAGACATCTTCCTGGCTGTAAGTGACCATTAGACTCCATACTGGGGCTTATTCAGTAACTCTTTGTGCCTCATAGGAGCTCCTGGCCTATCTAGTGCTGCAGTGCAATGGAAAGCTGATGCAATGCAAGATCAATGAAACTCTGTTCTTCTAACACCACAAGGTCTTGTGATAACCCTGCGCATCTCTTAGGAACAGAGCCCTATACAGCAAATGCGCATCTTGTAAATAAATAATCCCAAAATGTGGATCATCAATAATAAATCAAAATTAAGGTTGACTAATTGGATTCATTCATTCGAGTGGGTCCTTAACATGAAATAATTGAGAAGAACCTCTCTCTAATGCTTCAGCAAAAAAATCTCTCTTTTACTTTTCCGGCAGTTGCACTGGATTATGATTCTGTCTCTTCTGAGTCACACTGAATTTGGCCAAATGTGGTCTCATTGGAAAACACTTTGTCAAAATTGCAATTTCCTTTTCCACCTTTGCAGCTATGTTTTCACAAATCTGTTTGTGATGTTGAAGCTTGTTTCATATTCTGCTCTAGGCTTTCATTTAAACCTAGGATCAAGTACAGCAGCACCCCTGGAATTATATGGCCGCACCCCTGAATTTATATATCATAGGCAGCACCCTTGGAGAATTACACAGCACAGCAGACAGGCAAAAGCACCCCTGGACTTAAACAGCAGTAAGGCAGCACCTCTGGACTGATAGGGCAGAGGGACAGCACCCCATATAGGGCAGTACCCCTGGAATGACGTGTCAATGAAAAGATGTGCAAGATGGAATTGTCCTTGGACCCTCCCACCCACCCTTATGTTGTATAAACAGGACATGCACACTTTAACAAACCAATCATTTCAGCAACAGGGTCTGCCACATGACTGTGGCTGAAGTGATTGGTTTGTTTGGGCCCCCACCAAAAAAGAAGCAATTAATCTCTCCTTGCACAAATTGGCTCTACAGAGGCAATATGTCATCCCCATCCTCAGATTCCCTCCCCCTTTCAGTGTTTACATCCTCATCCTCACATAGAAATAATATTCAAAGAAACCACATCATTTCGGTGTCAGTGGACTGCTTACGCTATTACCCAAAGTTTCTGAACTTGACAATGACTTATGATGAATGCACTGTAGGTGACGTATAAGGGAGGATGTTCCTAGGTGGTTAATGTCCTTACTCCTACTTATTATGGATTGACAAAGGCAACAGATGGCTTGACACCTGTTGTCCAGATTTGTGGATAAATAATTACATACTAAAAAGGTGCCTTTTTTGGTATTTTGGCCAGGCATGACAATGGGCTTTTTTATCCCATGACCAACAACTGTATCCACTGGGGCATTTTTTAAACAAACCACATCACCATCAGAATCCTCATCATCAACTTCCTTCTCAGCGCCAGCTATATCAATATCCTCCTCATCCTTTTGTACTTCTACAGTGACATCCTCAATCTCAATATCAGCAACTGAACTGGAAGTGCTCCTCCCAGCACTTGCAAGGGGCATGCAAATGGTGGTAGGAGCCTCCTCTTCCCATACAGTTTTGTGAAGGTCAGGCCTAGACATCACAACTGCGGACAGTGCCAGCACCCCTGTATTTTCACAACACCCCTGTAATTTTACAGCATACAAGACATGGCCAGTGAACATTTATTTTCTCTGCACCAATGTATTTTACAGCATACAAGGCCAGAGTACTTTTATTTTAACAACAGCACACCTATATTTTTACAGCATAGAGGTCCAGTGTACTTTAATTTTAAAAACAGCACCCCTGTATTTTTATAGCATACAGGACCAGTATACTTCTATTTTAACAGCAGAACCCCTGTATTTTTATAGCATACAGGACCAGTGTACTTTTATTTTACCAGCAGCACCACTGTATTTCTACAGCATACAGGACCAGTGTACTTTTATTTTAACAACAGCACCCTGTATTTTTACAGCATACAGGACCAGTGTACTTTTATTTTAAAAACAGCACCCCTGAATTTACAGCATACAAGACAGGGCCAGTCTACATGTATTTTCACTGCACCCCTGTATTTTTACAGCATACAAGACAGGGCAAGTGTACATTTATATGCACTGCACCCCTGAATTTTGACAGCATACAAGACAGGGCCAGTGTACTTTTATATTCACTGCACCCCTGAATTATTGCAGCATACAAGACAGGGCCAGTGTATGTTTGTATTCACTGCACTCCAGAATTTTTACAGCATAAAAGACAGGGCCAGTGTATGTTTGTATTCACTGCACCCCAGAATTTTTACAACATACAAGACAGGGCCAGTATACATTTATATTTACTGCACCCCTGAATTTTTACAGCATAAAAGACAGGGCAAGTGTATGTTTATTTTCACTGCACCCCTGAGTTTTTACAGCATACAAGACAGGGCCAGTGTACATTTATTTTTACTGCACCCCAGAATTTTTACAGCATACAAGACAGGGCCAGTGTACATTTATTTTCACTGTACCCCTGAATTTTTACAGCATATAAGACAGGGCCAGTGTACATTTATTTTCACTGCACCCCTGAATTTTTACAGCATACAAGACAGGGCCAGTGTACATTTATTTTCACTGCACCCGTGAATTTTTACAGCATACACGACAGGGTAAGGGTACATTTATTTTCACTGCACCCCTGAATTTTTACAGCCAGCACCCTTGTTTTTTCACTGCATAAAGGAGGACAGTGCTCCTGACCCCTGTACAACACAGTGACAGCCAGAACAGCAACACCCATCATGTATAGCTGCAGCACCCCCCTAACAGCACATGAAACACCAGTGACAGTCAGGACAGCACCACTAACAGCACAGGTACACCACAGTGACAGGAACAGCACCCTTACAGAGCACACACTGACCCCACCTGACGCCACTGCCCACAGAGAGAGACAGAGATCTGTCTCCCTCACTCTACAAGTCCGGAGTGAAAATGGCGGCGATGAGGCTGTTTATATGGGATCCAAAACCCACGAGAATTATGACATTTTACATCGTTCTGGGATCTGAGTCTGGTGGAATGTCCTGAGCCGGACTCGTATTCTGACTCGGAACTTGAAGTTCGGGGGGTTCAGTTCTCTGAGAACCGGCCCTGCTCATCTCTACTTGAACTGGTTTTGACGAATCAGAGTGCTACAATGGATTAAAAATGTACATTATTGACTTCCAGTTCCAGATTTGATGGGATAGGAAGCTCACTGCTGGAGCTCTGTCCCTACCGCCCCATTTTAAACCTTTTCTAGGCTGCCCCCAGCCTCCATAATCCCCGGGATACCTCTGGCAGCACCCACGATTGCTATGGATTGCTTTATGATCCCCGCAGCTGTGGCTTCTCAGCCTCCTGCCGGCACCTCCACGAGGCAGGAGAAGCGCCACACAGCAGGCAATATGGCGCCTGACTCTGGACCCAAGGCAGTCTCCCCAGCATCTAAGAAGTCGGCCACTGAAAGTGCTGGAAGGGCTGTCTCTCAGGTATGCCGTGATCCTGATGCACCAATGACTTATGGGGATGTGGAGGAAGCCATAAAGGCCACCATGACCCCCCTTCTGTCCCAGGCTGTATGTGACATTACAAAGAAGCTTCAGCATCTCACACAGAGAGTCACACATACTGAGTCTCAGCTGCAAGCTGCCACACATGACATTGAAGTGCTGCATCATTCTGTGAAGGCTTTAACATCTGAAAATTATTAAATATGGAATAAATTTGATGATATTGAAAACAGATCGAGGAGAAATAATATAAGCTTGGTAGGATTACCTGATTCAGTGAAAGGCACAGCTTTGGCTCATTTTGTACATATTACCCTCCCTCACTGTTCGGCATTGAACAGGATTGTCAAGATCTTGTGATTGAAAGAGTCCACCGTGTGCCTGCATGTGACTTTATTTCGCTAGCGAAGAATCGTCAAATATTGCTGATCCCCCTGCAGCGGCCACTTAACCAGAACTGATAAGATCTCTTTCTTCCACATTGCTTTACCTTTTGTTTGGAATTTCCTAGTCTCATTGCCTACATTGCCCTGACGGATTACGACTCATGTTGATGATTAGCTTGACCTGATCCTTCCCCTCTCTATTGGATTTCTGCTGCCTCATTGACTTTTATCTCCTATTTCTGACTTGATATATGCGCATATATATGTCACTTATACATGTGTTTGCTACAAATTCTCCATTGCCTGGGTCCACCCGCCCCCTTCTTGGTTTATTTTGTTAAATTGTTATACAAAGTTTTTCTTGAGATTTTTATTTAGTTTTATTGCAGGGTTTGTATTTTGATTACTATGTTTATCCCGGGGCAAATTCTTTCATGTGCTCCTCGTGGACACTGACTCACTTGGCGGGGTGGTTGGGAGGGGTTCCTCCCTAGTTTTCTCCATTACTAGTGCCTGTGTGCAAGGCTAGTGTATCTAGCGTTCACACATGTTCGTTAGCTGGAAGTCAGCGGTCATTTATATTATCAAGTGTTTTACTGTGTTGTCATTAATATTGTGTGACCACTCATTCACCTATGTTTATCTTTATAGTTGCCCATCCCTGGTTCCTTGTCTTTGTCTCCCCCCCCTTTCCACTGGGATTTACATGTATGTATTTTCTTATCAGTATTTATTGTTGGTACCTTCTTTTTGCGTTCTCTCCTGAATTATGCCTGATTTAATGGTGGAGTCATGGAATGTCGGAGGTTTCAATTCCCCGGCTAAGAGACGGAAGGTTCTCCTTTACCTTAGTAAACAATGTATAGACCTGGTGTTTCTTCAGGAATCGCACTTGACTCCGGAAGAGACTGCAAAATTGAATTGTTTAAATTAGCATGTTTTAGATTTTAGCTCGTTCAACTCTAAGGCTAGAGGTGTAGTAATATTGATCAAGCATCATATACCTGCAGAAATACTGTCGACTATAGCTGACCCAGAGTGCCGATATGTGATTATGTCTGTGAAAATTAGTGGCCGATCTTATTCATTATACAATGCTTATGCCCCCAACATATACTCCAGAGTTTTCTTTCATACTTTGAATTTCTAAGCTGAGTCCCTTACTCTCTGACCCTTTGATTCTTTGTGGTGATGTGAATCTTATCTCCTCCTCCTATCTGGAAAGGTCTCACACACCCACGAGACCTCTCACGTTACCTAATCTAGGGTCCCTCATCTGGCTGAGAGACTGCAGGCAGTGGATATATGGAGGACCATACATCCCACCAATAAAGAGTACATGTGCCTCTCTGCTGCTCACCACTCTCTCTCCAGAATAGATTACATCCTATTATTTCAGTCTCTTCTACCGCAGGTGTCAGATGCCCATATTGAAGCAATAGCCCTCTCTGATCATGCTCTAGTTTCGGCGACCCTTCACTTTCCAGACGCCTCCACCTCCCCTAGGGTGTGGAGTTTCCCCTCATATCTTGCAAAATCATTGAAATCCCAACAACAAATGGAGTCTTCCTGGGAGACTTTTAATATTAAATATGTAACGTGCCTCGCCTAGAGGATGATGCCATGTTATTCTGGATGACAGCGAAGTCAGTTCTCCGAGGTGATATTATTTCCTATGTTTGTGCCACTAATGAGAAATATGCCTCCGAGTACCTGGAATTCCAGGGATCCTTATCTGCAAGCTACTGTATCAGCAATACAAATCCCATCCAACTCCCCATAACCGTCTTTTATATACTGATGCAAAAACCCATTTTGATGAATTTATCTCCTCCATGGGCAATAAATATTTTTTCTCAGTGAATTATAGATACTATACATTTGGCAATAGAACTGGGAAACTGTTAACAAACCTACTTAATGGTTCATGCCCTCCCATGGTCCTTCACCCACTGCGCACCTCCTCAGGTACCTTAACTACCAGTAACCTAGAGATTACTGATGTAATGAAATCCTTTTACCAAGATCTGTATTCAGCTACTCCACACTTATCTTCTATCTCTATTCCCACTGACTCAATTTGGCCCGCAACCTTCCCACTCTTCAGCTTCTGCCCTCTATGGTCCAGGAGCACCTTAGCCCTGTCTCACTGGAAGAAATTCAACATGTCATCATTCAATTTGGTCGAGACAAGGCGCCTGGTCTGGACGGCTTTAGTGCTGATTTTGATAAAATTCTTCTTCCTTGCCTGGGTGACAATCCCGTGCGAGTCTTGAATGCAATATTTTTTTCCGATTCTATCCCTCTTTAACACAGTTATCCTTAAAGTCCTTCCCAAGCCTGGTAGAGATCTATCCCTCCCTGGATCTTACAACCTTTTCTCCCTTTTAAAACTTGACTATAAATTGCTCAGACATATATAGTGGTACAGTAGATGCTAAATTAGCTTAGTGATATCCCTCAGGTGCTTGCAAGGGAGGGGTATTTCTAAGCAAGAAAAAAAGCATTTTGTTCCCCCCAACACCCTGAATGATAACAGTAACCAGATTTAAATCCTACGCAATATTAGAATTAGAGATGAGCGGGTTCGGTTTCTCTGAATCCGAACCCGCACGAACTTCATGTTTTTTTTCACGGGTCCGAGCGACTCGGATCTTCCCGCCTTGCTCGGTTAACCCGAGCGCGCCCGAACGTCATCATGACGCTGTCGGATTCTCGCGAGACTCGGATTCTATATAAGGAGCCGCGCGTCGCCGCCATTTTCACACGTGCATTGAGATTGATAGGGAGAGGACGTGGCTGGCGTCCTCTCCATTTAGATTAGAAGAGAGAGAGAGAGAGATTGACCTGATTTACTGGAGCTTAGGAGTACTGTAGAACTGTAGAGAGTGCAGAGTTTACTAGTGACTGACCACAGTGACCACCAGACAGTGCAGTTTTATTTAATATATCCGTTCTCTGCCTGAAAAAAACGATACACAGTGACTCAGTCACATACCATATCTGTGTGCACTGCTCAGCCCAGTGTGCTGCATCATCTATGTATATATCTGACTGTGCTCAGCTCACACATCTTATAATTGTGGGGGAGACTGGGGAGCACTGCAGTGCCAGTTATAGGTTATAGCAGGAGCCAGGAGTACATATTATTATTAAAATTAAACAGTGCACACTTTTGCTGCAGGAGTGCCACTGCCAGTGTGACTGACCAGTGACCTGACCACACTGACCACCAGTATAGTTAGTAGTATAGTATACTATATTGTGATTGCCTGAAAAAGTTAAACACTCGTATCTGACTGTGCTCAGCTCACACATCTTATAATTGTGGGGGAGACTGGGGAGCACTGCAGTGCCAGTTATAGGTTATAGCAGGAGCCAGGAGTACATATTATTATTAAAATTAAACAGTGCACACTTTTGCTGCAGGAGTGCCACTGCCAGTGTGACTGACCAGTGACCTGACCACACTGACCACCAGTATAGTTAGTAGTATAGTATACTATATTGTGATTGCCTGAAAAAGTTAAACACTCGTCGTGTGACTTCACTTGTGTGGTGTTTTTTTTTTTATTCTATAAAAAACTCATTCTGCTGACAGACAGTGTCCAGCAGGTCCGTCATTATATAATATATACCTGTCCGGCTGCAGTAGTGATATATATATATATTTTTTATATCATTATTTATCATCCAGTCGCAGCAGACACAGTACGGTAGTTCACGGCTGTAGCTACCTCTGTGTCGGCACTCGGCAGTCCATCCATAATTGTATACCACCTACCCGTGGTTTTTTTCTTTCTTTCTTCTTTATACATACATACTACTACTACATCTCTTTATCAACCAGTCTGTATTAGCAGCAGACACAGTACAGTACGGTAGTCCACGGCTGTAGCTACCTCTGTGTCGGCACTCGGCAGTCCGTCCATAATTGTATACCACCTACCCGTGGTTTTTTTTTCTTTCTTCTTTATACATACATACTACTACTACTACATCTCTTTATCAACCAGTCTATATTAGCAGCAGACACAGTACAGTACGTTAGTCCACGGCTGTAGCTACCTCTGTGTCGGCACTGGGCAGTCCGTCCATAATTGTATACCACCTACCCGTGGTTTTTTTTTCTTTCTTCTTTATACATACATACTACTACTACATCTCTTTATCAACCAGTCTATATTAGCAGCAGACACAGTACAGTACGGTAGTCCACGGCTGTAGCTACCTCTGTGTCGGCACTGGGCAGTCCGTCCATAATTGTATACCACCTACCCGTGGTTTTTTTTTCTTTCTTCTTTATACATACATACTACTACTACTACATCTCTTTATCAACCAGTCTATATTAGCAGCAGACACAGTACAGTACGGTAGTCCACGGCTGTAGCTACCTCTGTGTCGGCACTGGGCAGTCCGTCCATAATTGTATACCACCTACCCGTGGTTTTTTTTTCTTTCTTCTTTATACATACATACTACTACTACATCTCTTTATCAACCAGTCTATATTAGCAGCAGACACAGTACAGTACGGTAGTCCACGGCTGTAGCTACCTCTGTGTCGGCACTCGGCAGTCCATCCATAATTGTATACTAGTATCCATCCATCTCCATTGTTTACCTGAGGTGCCTTTTAGTTGTGCCTATTAAAATATGGAGAACAAAAATGTTGAGGTTCCAAAATTAGGGAAAGATCAAGATCCACTTCCACCTCATGCTGAAGCTGCTGCCACTAGTCATGGCCGAGACGATGAAATGCCAGCAACGTCGTCTGCCAAGGCCGATGCCCAATGTCATAGTACAGAGCATGTCAAATCCAAAACACCAAATATCAGTAAAAAAAGGACTCCAAAACCTAAAATAAAATTGTCGGAGGAGAAGCGTAAACTTGCCAATATGCCATTTACCACACGGAGTGGCAAGGAACGGCTGAGGCCCTGGCCAATGTTCATGGCTAGTGGTTCAGCTTCACATGAGGATGGAGGCACTCAGCCTCTCGCTAGAAAAATGAAAAGACTCAAGCTGGCAAAAGCAGTAGCACAGCAAAGAACTGTGCGTTCTTCGAAATCCCAAATCCACAAGGAGAGTCCAATTGTGTCGGTTGCGATGCCTGACCTTCCCAACACTGGACGTGAAGAGCATTCGCCTTCCACCATTTGCACGCCCCCTGCAAGTGCTGGAAGGAGCACCCGCAGTCCAGTTCCTGATAGTCAGATTGAAGATGTCAGTGTTGAAGTACACCAGGATGAGGAGGATATGGGTGTTGCTGGCGCTGGGGAGGAAATTGACCAGGAGGATTCTGATGGTGAGGTGGTTTGTTTAAGTCAGGCACCCGGGGAGACACCTGTTGTCCGTGGGAGGAATAGGGCCGTTGACATGCCTGGTGAAAATACCAAAAAAATCAGCTCTTCGGTGTGGAAGTATTTCACCAGAAATGCGGACAACAGGTGTCAAGCCGTGTGTTCCCTTTGTCAAGCTGTAATAAGTAGGGGTAAGGACGTTAACCACCTCGGAACATCCTCCCTTATACGTCACCTGCAGCGCATTCATAATAAGTCAGTGACAAGTTCAAAAACTTGGGCCGACAGCGGAAGCAGTCCACTGACCAGTAAATCCCTTCCTCTTGTAACCAAGCTCACGCAAACCACCCCACCAACTCCCTCAGTGTCAATTTCCTCCTTCCCCAGGAATGCCAATAGTCCTGCAGGCCATGTCACTGGCAATTCTGACGAGTCCTCTCCTGCCTGGGATTCCTCCGATGCATCCTTGCGTGTAATGCCTACTGCTGCTGGCGCTGCTGTTGTTGCTGCTGGGAGTCGATGGTCATCCCAGAGGGGAAGTCGTAAGCCCACTTGTACTACTTCCAGTAAGCAATTGACTGTCCACCAGTCCTTTGCGAGGAAGATGAAATATCACAGCAGTCATCCTGTTGCAAAGCGGATAACTGAGTCCTTGACAACTATGTTGGTGTTAGATGTGCGTCCGGTATCCGCCGTTAGTTCACAGGGAACTAGACAATTTATTGAGGCAGTGTGCCCCCGTTACCAAATACCATCTAGGTTCCACTTCTGTAGGCAGGCGATACCGAGAATGTACACGGACGTCAGAAAAAGACTCACCAGTGTCATAAAAAATGCAGTTGTACCCAATGTCCACTTAACCACGGACATGTGGACAAGTGGAGCAGGGCAGGGTCAGGACTATATGACTGTGACAGCCCACTGGGTAGATGTATGGACTCCCGCCGCAAGAACAGCAGCGGCGGCACCAGTAGCAGCATCTCGCAAACGCCAACTCTTTCCTAGGCAGGCTACGCTTTGTATCACCGCTTTCCAGAATACGCACACAGCTGAAAACCTCTTACGGCAACTGAGGAAGATCATCGCAGAATGGCTTACCCCAATTGGACTCTCCTGTGGATTTGTGGCATCGGACAACGCCAGCAATATTGTGTGTGCATTAAATATGGGCAAATTCCAGCACGTCCCATGTTTTGCACATACCTTGAATTTGGTGGTGCAGAATTTTTTAAAAAACGACAGGGGCGTGCAAGAGATGCTGTCGGTGGCCAGAAGAATTGCGGGACACTTTCGGCGTACAGGCACCACGTACAGAAGACTGGAGCACCACCAAAAACTACTGAACCTGCCCTGCCATCATCTGAAGCAAGAAGTGGTAACGAGGTGGAATTCAACCCTCTATATGCTTCAGAGGTTGGAGGAGCAGCAAAAGGCCATTCAAGCCTATACAATTGAGCACGATATAGGAGGTGGAATGCACCTGTCTCAAGTGCAGTGGAGAATGATTTCAACGTTGTGCAAGGTTCTGATGCCCTTTGAACTTGCCACACGTGAAGTCAGTTCAGACACTGCCAGCCTGAGTCAGGTCATTCCCCTCATCAGGCTTTTGCAGAAGAAGCTGGAGGCATTGAAGAAGGAGCTAAAAGGGAGCGATTCCGCTAGGCATGTGGGACTTGTGGATGCAGCCCTTAATTCGCTTAACAAGGATTCACGGGTGGTCAATCTGTTGAAATCAGAGCACTACATTTTGGCCACCGTGCTCGATCCTAGATTTAAAACCTACCTTGGATCTCTCTTTCCGGCAGACACAAGTCTGCTGGGGTGCAAAGACCTGCTGGTGACAAAATTGTCAAGTCAAGCGGAACGCGACCTGTCAACATCTCCTCCTTCACATTCTCCCGCAACTGGGGGTGCGAGGAAAAGGCTCAGAATTCCGAGCCCAATCAGCTCCCTTCACAATTCATCAAGGCACAAGGCAAGGCTGCCCTTTGCAATTGCCTTGGAACCCTTGGCAATAGCTTTGAGAAAGTCGGAAAAAGTAATGGGGATCCGAGTTGGTGGTGTTGACCTGCGTCTTGCCCACTTCGCTGACGATATGTTATTATTTGTTTCTGACCCAGCTGCCTCCATCCCTGAAATCCTTGATTTGATTGGAGCATTTGGGGATAGGGTGAGATACAAGATCAACATCACCAAGTCTGAACTTCTCCCTTTAGGGTCCTCTTCTCGCAGTCTCCCCCAACTACTCCCATCTCTCTCATTCAAAATTGCCCATACAAGAATTACCTATTTAGGGATTCAGATTCCCGCTAATCTTACTAGATTATATGAGGAAAATGTCACTCCCATGCTGGCACGCATAACCACATTGCTGGAAATTATTGCCCTTATCTCTTCTAGGCAGAGTGGCAGTTCTACAAAGTTTAGTGTTTCCGAAATTATTCTATTTAATGCAAATGCTTCCTATTAGTCTTTCTAAACATGATATTAAGTATCTACGTAAGATCATGAACAAGTTTTGGTGGAAGGGGATGAAAGCGTTCATAGCTCTGGACAAATTTATGGCCCCTAGATTGGCTGGTGGGATAGGTATCCCGGACTATGCGTCTTACTCATTGGCCACTTTATTCAGATGTATTGCTGACTGGTTGCTTGATAGGGAACTTTTTACAGATTTGGCATTGGATGAGTACCTTTTTTATCCTTTTTATCGGGGGGCACTCTTATTTTATTTCTTTATTAAGAGTTTCATATATAGTGCAGCAAATTCCATTGCGCTTTACAGCTGGACACAATCAGATGACAAAACTGGGTAAAAACAAACAGTCATAGAGGTAGGAGGGCCCTGCTCGCAAGCTTACAATTTATGGGAAAATAGGCATTGATACACAAGAATAGATGCTATTTATTGCATAATTGTCCACTAGATTGTAAAGGTTCTTGGTGGGCTGCCTGATATCACATCACAGCAGTGATGAACCAGGGTCAGGAGGGAGGGAGAGTGAAGAAAGAAAATATGTGGGGGATGTGTGGACTGTACTGTGGGGATATAATTGGATAGGAAAACTATGAAGGTAATGTGAGCTGTTCTGGAATTTGATAAGCTTGTCTGAATAGGTGGGTTTTCAGGGAATGCTTGAAGGTTTGAAGACTAGAGGAGAGTCTTATTGTACATGGTAGGGCATTCCACAGAGTGGGTGCAGCCCGAAGAAAGTTCTGAAATCGTGCATGGGAGCAAGTAATGAGTGTGGATGAGAGACGTAGATCATGTGAAGAGTGAAGGGGTCGTGTTGGGAGATATTTTGAGATAAGCAAAGAGATGTATGTTGGTGTAGTATGGTTAATATTATTATCCAAAGCTTCCTCTGTTCCGGCTCGCATACTTAATAATCCCCTTTTTCATTACATTTATTATGCATGGATTTCCCTGAACAAAAAAATTAACTGCAACTCTATGGTTCTCCATTGTGTGATAATACCGCATTTCCTCCATCACTCGTCAACTCCAATTACCTTGTCTGGAAAGAGAAGGGCCTCACGAACTCCTCAAAAGTGTTTGACCCGGGAGGCTCATTGCTTAATTTTTCAGTTTTACAGGAGAAATTTGACCTTACACACTATAATTTTTGTATGTACTTACAGGTTCAACATTACCTAGAATCGGCCACTCGTTATCAATAAACATCGCAAGTGGCCTCACTCTCCCCTAATCCATTACTGGTGTCACTCAATGTCCATAAGACTGGTCCGACACATATTAGATTTATTCAATCCTGATATCTGCATCGACGGATATCAGATGGGATAGACTCACACCATGGCGCAAAGATTACCCCATCTCATAAATTATTATTATTATTGATCACCAACAATTTAGTAATCACTATGTCTCCATGATGAAACTCTTGGCCTCCCCATACCTGCAGGACGTCCACCTCCGTACCCTGCAGAGAGCCTACTGTATATCTCCCCTACACAACATGCTAGATTTAACCCCACAGAACCTGTGGAATGCCCCAAATGTCATGTACGTATAGCTTCTTTTTATCATATGTTTTGGGAGTGTGGTTTGATCTGGCAATTCTGGCATACAGTGGTGGCATATATTAACCAATTATTACATATACGGGTCATAGCTACACCCTTCTGCTAATTTTAATGAATGGGACTTGGATGCTGAACGAAGACGATTCCTACTGTTTCTAACTGTTCTAATGACAGTCTCCAAAAAAATGATTCTGTCACACTGGATTTCTGACTCCCATCCTACACTTGTGGGAGTTCATGGCAAATTTTGCAGATATTGTATTTTGACAGAAAATCTGCTCAGGTCAATATAGAAACCGGTGTCAATTTTTTTTTATAAAAAATGGGACCTCTACATTAATTTGCGATATCAGTCCACACAGACCCAAATTTTTAAGGTGTGTGAACACACTGAATGGTTTCTTCATGAGACTCCACATACTGCTCCCCCCCCCCCCCCTTCATTCTTCTACTTTTTGACATTCTTTGATAATTGGTAATTCTATGATAAGGTACTAATTGGAATACTTTGGAGACATGGAATCCCTCTTACCTCTTCCCGTTCTTCCTCATGTGTCCCCCCATATCCCATTCCTCAACTCTCACTGTCCTGCCCTCTCTCTTTCTTCTTTTCTTTCCTCTTTCTTCCCCTTTCTTCTAATATTGTGTTATTGGTTGTATTTTTTTGTGTTCTATATAATAAAGTCATAGAACGTTCTATATTGGCTATATACACTATTTCTCAATGCCATCTGTGTTTTGGTCTGGAGCGCAACTCATAATGTGTCGACTTATCAGCTTTTAGTTGCTTTCTCTACTGTCCTATATGTATAAATGTTTCTGATATTTCATGTCACAGATATACAATGTTGTATATTTGTATAGTTTCTCTGCTTCTTGGTCACTGGACTGGTGACTTTGGACTTCATGGCATTGATCTGTGTACGTTTCTATGTTTACCTTCTCTTGTTTTTATTGACTAATTGTATCTATTTTCCTTATGTCTAATATTCTGTGAAAAGGAATAAACAGATTTAAAATTAAAATTAAATAAAATGTACATTATTTACTATATAATTTAAATTGAAATATTTAGATTTTGAAGATCAAATATAGTTTATTGTGCATATATACAGTATAAAGCGATGTAGAGCATAATATACTTACATATAATAAATAGAGAGAAATATTTGAGCTGTCATTGTCTATGTTCCCTTTTCTACTCTGCACTGCATAGATTACAGAACATTTTAGTTGTTATAGTGTAGCACCAAACTCCCTGATTGGCTTATTATACAAGTAGTGACCAGTTCCTATTGTAGCCCAGTTCCCACTCATCATTTTGTCATTTGATATCTATGGTGTCCAATAAGTACTGCTGAGGGAGTTTTTGCCTGAGAAAAGGGAAAAGTAGGTAATATGCATTTCAAAAAGCCTAGTCACATAGCAAAATGAATGATAGATCTTTTACTGTGGTAGCAGTCAGAATAGGTTACTTGGAAATTGTAATGATACCGAGAATTATATACTGTACATGGTTGGAGCACTTAGCTCAAACTGTAATATGTCTGCAAGTTACCCAATCATATAAAAAAAATCACAAAGAAACATGCTACATCTCTCTCTCTCTCTCTCTCTCCCTCCCTCCCTCTCCCTCTCTCTTTCTCTCTCTCTCTTTCTCTCTCTCTCTCTCTCTCTCTCTCTCTTTCTATCATGTATCTATCTATCTATCTATCTATCTATCTATCAATCAATCAACCAACCAACCAATCAATCATGTATCTATCAATACTATCATTTAATTATATAGCTCCTCCAATGTGCACAGCACTTTACAGAGATAATATGTCAGTTTCACCTATCTATCTATTTATCTATCTATTTAGGTTTATATATCTCAATCAATTAATCTATCGAAAAAGATGCAAGAAAAAAACAGGGATAACATAATAATGTCTTAGTCAAATGTCTGTTTATGACATAGGGCGGGATGTATGAATTTCTGCAAGACAATTCTGATACATCCAGGGGCGTTTTAAGAGAGGAGTGGGCCCGTGTGCAGCCTTCGTTGCGGGCTTCCTTCTCTCCGGCAGCAAGTAGACTCTGGCTCCGGGAATATGGTGCCCACTCCTTGTTACCAGAGACATCTCCAGTCCACCGCGGGACTCTGTAGACGGAAGTACAATATATGGGTGCTGGCCCCTTGACCCAGGGACCCATGTACACCGCACACACTGCACCTATTATAGAAATGCCTATGGATACATCCCACACTCATTTGACTGCATACTGGCCTTTGTGATCACCAGTATGCAGGAATACTTACCTTCTAGCACAGCTCTGACGATAAGAACTGCCCTGACAATGAGAAGAATTCAGTCTCTACTGCACATGCGTGACCATCGGTCTGCCTATACAGAAGCCGAAGGGAGATTTGGGAGTTGAGAGGGATTCTTCAACTATGGCAAAAGATGTGGCCTAACAGTGAGTGTCCTGCCAAACTTCCTTCAGAGCACACCTGACTTTGGGGATGAAGGTGTTTTGAGCGATTTTATTTTGGAGAAATTCCTCCAAAGAAGACTGTAAAGGCTAATTTAGTCTCCTTGGTCAAAGAAGGTACAGCAGCGGCGTAGCTATGCCTGACGGGCGCCCATAGCATAATTCCGTGCCACGGCACAGACCCGCCCCCCGCCGCTGCCACCTCACGTGTCTGTGTCCCCCCCGGGGAATTCCTCAAAAGAACCCCTTCCCCACAGCACTCACCAGTGGGGCTGCACTGCCACCTCATTCGCTCTCCCGGCCGACCCGGCTCCATCTCGTGTCTCCTCACCAGGGACGTGCAGTCAGGGGAGGCAGGGGAGGCAGAGCCTCACCTGTCATATTCCAGTGAAAATAGCTGTTTTTTACACTGATTTGTGTTAGAACACAGATCAGTATAAAATGATGCTATTGTCATTGGAATATGAAGTTGCAGCACTCTGCAAATGCAGAGAGCAGAGGAGAGAGAGGCACCGAGAGATCTGCCTCTCTCTAGCTGTCAAATGCTGTACGGTTGTGTCTATGTTGCCTTCGTGCAAAGGACCTGGACGTGACAAAACGAGTGGGCAGGAGACAACTTCCGCCCTTACAGCTCCTAAATGTTTCCTTCGTTCTCCGTTCGTTTAGGGTATTTTTTTTTCTATGCAGCATTGGACCCCTCGCGGGCTCGCTTCGCTCGCCACGCATCGGGCTCGGTGTCTCGCTCCGCTTTGCTCGCCACACTTTTCTATTCCAAATAGATTGTGACATGGACCCAGGAGGTTATGGGAAAGGTCCTTAGCGCGAAGAGAATCTAGACGCAACCAATGCTGTACGGAGCTGGGGGCGGATCTGGGGGCGGAGCCACGAGTCAGGCATAATCCTGCATTGAAACAGCTCCAGCTTGAGGCAGCTCTGACATGCGTGCTTGACACAGGCTGAAGGCACGCCCCTCAGTTATGCATATGCATTAGCTACCTCACTCGTCCTCCTTCTCCTGTGCTGCACTGAACGTGGGATACAGCCATAAGGAGACAGCTTCCTCATACAGATCACCAGGCAGGTAAACATCAGTGAAATGCCTGATCCCCCAGCTCTATCACCTTATCATCCAGCAAGGTTTAATGCTGAGGGCACCATAGTGTGGGAAAGCTATCATTAACTGGCCCCAGCAAACATATAGCTGACCACTGCACTGCTGCTGAGGGGGAAGAGGTTTCTTTAAAGAAACAGTCTACTAAAAAGGTACAAGTGTTATGTGACTGCCCGTGCACACTCTTACATGGCAAGATTTTATGTGACACGTTTCCAATTTGGTCTTGTTATGTATGGAGGTACTCTCTAGTGGCATATGACACAGTACTGTCCACTTCACTGTCTTTTGTAAGAATGTATACATTAACAGCAGTCTATATTTTTATTTTTTCCTTAATGATTTACATCTGTAGTGTGTGTGTGTGTGTGTGTGTGTGTGTGTTTGTGCAGGTGTGTGTGTATGTGTGTGTGTGTGTGTGTGTGTGTGTATGTGTGTGTGTGTGTGTGTTTGTGCAGGTGTGTGTGTATGTGTGTGTGTGTGTGTGTGTGTATGTGTGTGTGTGTGTGTGTGTGTGTGTGTTTGTGCAGGTGTGTGTGTATGTGTGTGTGTTGGGGGGGGGGGGCAGGGGGGAGGTGGAGAAGGCACAGGTCTCTGCCAGGAAGAAAGCTCAGCCACTTTCCCCCTGTACTGACATGGTGCTGCTGCAAGACTCATACCACTTTCACATCGCTAAAGCAGGTCACATGACCCCTTTCAGACTGACGGCACCAACCCAGGTTGGTGACGTGCGCAGTGACGTGTGCAGAGGCGGTGCTTGGAGATCAGATTATCTCCCAAGTGCCGCCTATCCCTATAGTGTGAACGAATCCTGGATCACATCGACCCGGCATCCCATTCACACTGTGCACCTGACCCGGGAATAACCCTGCTTTATTTCCGGGTTGAAATACCAGGCCATGCGACGCGGGAAATCGGAATATACCCCTTTCACGCCGCACCTAAACCCATGTCAACCCAGCAATATATTGGGCAATATGTGCGGCGTGAAAGGAGTATTACAGAGGCAGAGCTTCTATTTCCCTTTTTGCAGGGTTTTATTAATAACTAATATGGCATTGATTAGCAAAATGTACAGAACCCCCCCCCCCCCCCAAAAAAAATAAATAAATAAATAAAATACAAGTGTTCCATAAGAAACTGGACACAAAGCCTACTTATAGTGTATGGTACAGTGACAAGGGGCCTAATTCAGACCTGATCGCAAAAGCAAAAATTTTCTCTAATGGGTAAAACCATGTGGGTCATTCCGACCCGATCGCACGCTGCAGTTTTTTGCAGCCGTGCGATCGGGTATCAACAGCGCATGCGTGCCAGCCGCAATGAGCAGGCGCTTTGCTGCCCGGCGACGGCAGCTACGACAAGAACGAAGAATGCGTTAGCAGAGGCTAATGCAAGAAGATTGACAGGAAGAGGCCATCTGGGGGTGTCAACTCACCGTTTTTGGGAAGTGACGAAGAAAATGCAGGTCTATCCGGCCGTTTGCAGGGAGGGATCCTAACGTCAGCTCCAAGAAGATTCATCACAGCGGCTGAGTAAGTCTTGAGCTGTGCAGAGACTGCACAAACTTTTTGTTTGTGCAGCTCTCTGCACAAGCGATCGCTCCCCTACACAGCCCTAACCCCCTCCCCTGTAGGCGGTGATTACCTGGTCACAGCAGTGCAAAAATCCGCCTGCATGCGACCAGGTCGGAAGTAGAGATGAGCGGGTTCAGTTTCTCTGAATCCGAACCCGCCCGAACTTCATGTTTTTTTACACGGGTCCGAGCGACTCGGATCTTCCCGCCTTGCTCGGTTAACCAGAGCGCGCCCGAACGTCATCATCACGCTGTCGGATTCTCGTGAGGCTCGGATTCTATCGCGAGACTCGGATTCTATATAAGGAGCCGCGCGTCGCGGCCATTTTCACACGTGCATTGAGATTGATAGGGAGAGGACGTGGCTGGCGTCCTCTCCGTTTAGAAATTAAAATAGATAGGAGAGTGAGAGTGAGACACTTCATTTACTTACTGGAGCTTAGGAGGAGTTATACTAGTGACTGATGACCAGTGACCTGACCACCAGTGCAGTTTTATAATTTATTATTATTTAATAATCCGTTCTGTTCTTGTTCTCTGCCTGAAAAAAACGATACACAGTGACTCAGTCACACTCACATACCATATCTGTGCTCAGCCCAGTGTGCTGCATCATCTATGTATAATATCTGACTGTGCTCACACAGCTTAATTGTGGGGGAGACTGGGGAGCAGTTATAGGTTATAGCAGGAGCCAGGAGTACATATTAAACAGTGCACACTTTTGCTGCCAGAGTGTCACTGCCAGTGTGACTGACCACTGACCACTGTGACCAGTGACCTGACCACACTGACCACCAGTATAGTATATTGTGATTGAATGTCTGCCTGAAAAAGTACACTCGTCGTGTGACTTGTGTGGTGTTTTTTTATTCAATAAAAATTAAAAAACTCATTCTGTTGACAGACAGTGTCCACTCCAGCAGGTCCGTCATTATATAATATATACCTGTCCGGCTGCAGTAGTGATATATATATATTTTTTATATCATTATTTATCATCCAGTCTACTAGCAGCAGACACAGTACGGTAGTTCACGGCTGTAGCTACCTCTGTGTCGGCACTCGGCAGTCCATCCATAATTGTATACCACCTACCCGTGGTTTTTTTTTTCTTTCTTCTTTATACATACTACATCTCATTATCATCCAGTCTATATTAGCAGCAGACACAGTACAGTACGGTAGTCCACGGCTGTAGCTACCTCTGTGTCGGCACTCGGCAGTCCATCCATATTTGTATACCACCTACCCGTGTTTTTTTTTTCTTTCTTCTTTATACATACTACATCTCATTATCAACCAGTCTATATTAGCAGCAGACACAGTACGGTAGTTCACGGCTGAAGCTACCTCTGTGTCGGCACTCGGCAGTCCATCCATAATTGTATACCACCTACCCGTGGTTTTTTTTTTCTTTCTTCTTTATACATACATACTACGTCTCATTATCATCCAGTCTATATTAGCAGCAGACACAGTACAGTACGGTAGTCCACGGCTGTAGCTACCTCTGTGTCGGCACTCGGCAGTCCATCCATAATTGTATACCACCTACCCGTGGTTTTTTTTTTTCTTTCTTCTTTATACATACTACATCTCATTATCATCCAGTCTATATTAGCAGCAGACACAGTACAGTACGGTAGTCCACGGCTGTAGCTACCTCTGTGTCGGCACTCGGCACTCGGCAGTCCATCCATAATTGTATACCACCTACCCGTGGTTTTTTTTTTCTTTCTTCTTTATACATACTACATCTCATTATCAACCAGTCTATATTAGCAGCAGACACTGTAAAGTACGGTAGTCCACGGCTGTAGCTACCTCTGTGTCGGCACTCGGCAGTCCATCCATAATTGTATACCACCTACCCGTGGTTTTTTTTTCTTTCTTCTTTATACATACTACATCTCATTATCATCCAGTCTATATTAGCAGCAGACACAGTACATTACGGTAGTCCACGGCTGTAGCTACCTCTGTGTCGGCACTCGGCAGTCCATCCATAATTGTATACCACCTACCCGTGGTTTTTTTTTTCTTTCTTCTTTATACATACTACATCTCATTATCATCCAGTCTATATTAGCAGCAGACACAGTACAGTACGGTAGTCCACGGCTGTAGCTACCTCTGTGTCGGCACTCGGCAGTCCATCCATAATTGTATACCACCTACCCGTGGTTTTTTTTTTCTTTCTTCTTTATACATACTACATCTCATTATCATCCAGTCTATATTAGCAGCAGACACAGTACAGTACGGTAGTCCACGGCTGTAGCTACCTCTGTGTCGGCACTCGGCAGTCCATCCATAATTGTATACCACCTACCCGTGGTTTTTTTTTTCTTTCTTCTTTATACATACTACATCTCATTATCAACCAGTCTATATTAGCAGCAGACACAGTACGGTAGTTCACGGCTGTAGCTACCTCTGTGTCGGCACTCGGCAGTCCATCCATAATTGTATACCACCTACCCGTGGTTTTTTTTCTTTCTTTCTTCTTTATACATACATACTACATCTCATTATCATCCAGTCTATATTAGCAGCAGACACAGTACAGTACGGTAGTCCACGGCTGTAGCTACCTCTGTGTCGGCACTCTGCAGTCCATCCATAAGTATACTAGTATCCATCCATCTCCATTGTTTACCTGAGGTGCCTTTTAGTTGTGCCTATTAAAATATGGAGAACAAAAATGTTGAGGTTCCAAAATTAGGGAAAGATCAAGATCCACTTCCACCTCGTGCTGAAGCTGCTGCCACTAGTCATTGCCGAGACGATGAAATGCCAGCAACGTCGTCTGCCAAGGCCGATGCCCAATGTCATAGTACAGAGCATGTCAAATCCAAAACACCAAATATCAGTAAAAAAAGGACTCCAAAACCTAAAATAAAATTGTCGGAGGAGAAGCGTAAACTTGCCAATATGCCATTTACCACACGGAGTGGCAAGGAACGGCTGAGGCCCTGGCCTATGTTCATGGCTAGTGGTTCAGCTTCACATGAGGATGGAAGCACTCAGCCTCTCGCTAGAAAACTGAAAAGACTCAAGCTGGCAAAAGCACCGCAAAGAACTGTGCGTTCTTCGAAATCCCAAATCCACAAGGAGAGTCCAATTGTGTCGGTTGCGATGCCTGACCTTCCCAACACTGGACGTGAAGAGCATGCGCCTTCCACCATTTGCACGCCCCCTGCAAGTGCTGTAAGGAGCACCCGCAGTCCAGTTCCTGATAGTCAGATTGAAGATGTCAGTGTTGAAGTACACCAGGATGAGGAGGATATGGGTGTTGCTGGCGCTGGGGAGGAAATTGACCAGGAGGATTCTGATGGTGAGGTGGTTTGTTTAAGTCAGGCACCCGGGGAGACACCTGTTGTCCGTGGGAGGAATATGGCCGTTGACATGCCTGGTGAAAATACCAAAAAAATCAGCTCTTCAGTGTGGAGGTATTTCAACAGAAAAGCGGACAACAGGTGTCAAGCCGTGTGTTGCCTTTGTCAAGCTGTAATAAGTAGGGGTAAGGACGTTAACCACCTCGGAACATCCTCCCTTATACGTCACCTGCAGCGCATTCATAATAAGTCAGTGACAAGTTCAAAAACTTTGGGCGACAGCGGAAGCAGTCCACTGACCAGTAAATCCCTTCCTCTTGTAACCAAGCTCACGCAAACCACCCCACCAACTCCCTCAGTGTCAATTTCCTCCTTCCCCAGGAATGCCAATAGTCCTGCAGGCCATGTCACTGGCAATTCTGACGAGTCCTCTCCTGCCTGGGATTCCTCCGATGCATCCTTGCGTGTAACGCCTACTGCTGCTGGCGCTGCTGTTGTTGCTGCTGGGAGTCGATGGTCATCCCAGAGGGGAAGTCGTAAGCCCACTTGTACTACTTCCAGTAAGCAATTGACTGTCCAACAGTCCTTTGCGAGGAAGATGAAATATCACAGCAGTCATCCTGCTGCAAAGCGGATAACTGAGGCCTTGACAACTATGTTGGTGTTAGACGTGCGTCCGGTATCCGCCGTTAGTTCACAGGGAACTAGACAATTTATTGAGGCAGTGTGCCCCCGTTACCAAATACCATCTAGGTTCCACTTCTCTAGGCAGGCGATACCGAGAATGTACACGGACGTCAGAAAAAGACTCACCAGTGTCCTAAAAAATGCTGTTGTACCCAATGTCCACTTAACCACGGACATGTGGACAAGTGGAGCAGGGCAGGGTCAGGACTATATGACTGTGACAGCCCACTGGGTAGATGTATGGACTCCCGCCGCAAGAACAGCAGCGGCGGCACCAGTAGCAGCATCTCGCAAACGCCAACTCTTTCCTAGGCAGGCTACGCTTTGTATCACCGCTTTCCAGAATACGCACACAGCTGAAAACCTCTTACGGCAACTGAGGAAGATCATCGCGGAATGGCTTACCCCAATTGGACTTTCCTGTGGATTTGTGGCATCGGACAACGCCAGCAATATTGTGTGTGCATTAAATATGGGCAAATTCCAGCACGTCCCATGTTTTGCACATACCTTGAATTTGGTGGTGCAGAATTTTTTAAAAAACGACAGGGGCGTGCAAGAGATGCTGTCGGTGGCCAGAAGAATTGCGGGACACTTTCGGCGTACAGGCACCACGTACAGAAGACTGGAGCACCACCAAAAACTACTGAACCTGCCCTGCCATCATCTGAAGCAAGAAGTGGTAACGAGGTGGAATTCAACCCTCTATATGCTTCAGAGGTTGGAGGAGCAGCAAAAGGCCATTCAAGCCTATACAATTGAGCACGATATAGGAGGTGGAATGCACCTGTCTCAAGTGCAGTGGAGAATGATTTCAACATTGTGCAAGGTTCTGATGCCCTTTGAACTTGCCACACGTGAAGTCAGTTCAGACACTGCCAGCCTGAGTCAGGTCATTCCCCTCATCAGGCTTTTGCAGAAGAAGCTGGAGACATTGAAGGAGGAGCTAACACGGAGCGATTCCGCTAGGCATGTGGGACTTGTGGATGGAGCCCTTAATTCGCTTAACAAGGATTCACGGGTGGTCAATCTGTTGAAATCAGAGCACTACATTTTGGCCACCGTGCTCGATCCTAGATTTAAAGCCTACCTTGGATCTCTCTTTCCGGCAGACACAAGTCTGCTGGGGTTGAAAGACCTGCTGGTGAGAAAATTGTCAAGTCAAGCGGAACGCGACCTGTCAACATCTCCTCCTTCACATTCTCCCGCAACTGGGGGTGCGAAGAAAAGGCTCAGAATTCCGAGCCCACCCGCTGGCGGTGATGCAGGGCAGTCTGGAGCGACTGCTGATGCTGACATCTGGTCCGGACTGAAGGACCTGACAACGATTACGGACATGTCGTCTACTGTCACTGCATATGATTCTCTCACCATTGAAAGAATGGTGGAGGATTATATGAGTGACCGCATCCAAGTAGGCACGTCACACAGTCCGTACTTATACTGGCAGGAAAAAGAGGCAATTTGGAGGCCCTTGCACAAACTGGCTTTATTCTACCTAAGTTGCCCTCCCACAAGTGTGTACTCCGAAAGAGTGTTTAGTGCCGCCGCTCACCTTGTCAGCAATCGGCGTACGAGGTTACATCCAGAAAATGTGGAGAAGATGATGTTCATTAAAATGAATTATAATCAATTCCTCCGTGGAGACATTGACCAGCAGCAATTGCCTCCACAAAGTACACAGGGAGCTGAGATGGTGGATTCCAGTGGGGACGAATTGATAATCTGTGAGGAGGAAGATGTACACGGTGATATATCGGAGGATGATGATGAGGTGGACATCTTGCCTCTGTAGAGCCAGTTTGTGCAAGGAGAGATTAATTGCTTCTTTTTTGGTGGGGGTCCAAACCAACCCGTCATTTCAGTCACAGTCGTGTGGCAGACCCTGTCACTGAAATGATGGGTTGGTTAAAGTGTGCATGTCCTGTTTATACAACATAAGGGTGGGTGGGAGGGCCCAAGGACAATTCCATCTTGCACCTCTTTTTTCTTTAATTTTTCTTTGCGTCATGTGCTGTTTGGGGAGGGTTTTTTGGAAGGGACATCCTGCGTGACACTGCAGTGACACTCCTAGATGGGCCCGGTGTTTGTGTCGGCCACTAGGGTCGCTTATCTTACTCACACAGCTACCTCATTGCGCCTCTTTTTTTCTTTGCGTCATGTGCTGTTTGGGGAGGGTTTTTTGGAAGGGACATCCTGCGTGACACTGCAGTGCCACTCCTAGATGGGCCCGGTGTTTGTGTCGGCCACTAGGGTCGCTTATCTTACTCACACAGCTACCTCATTGCGCCTCTTTTTTTCTTTGCGTCATGTGCTGTTTGGGGAGGGTTTTTTGGAAGGGACATCCTGCGTGACACTGCAGTGACACTCCTAGATGGGCCCGGTGTTTGTGTCGGCCACTAGGGTCGCTTATCTTACTCACACAGCTACCTCATTGCGCCTCTTTTTTTCTTTGCGTCATGTGCTGTTTGGGAAGGGTTTTTTGGAAGGGACATCCTGCGTGACACTGCAGTGACACTCCTAGATGGGCCCGGTGTTTGTGTCGGCCACTAGGGTCGCTTATCTTACTCACACAGCTACCTCATTGCGCCTCTTTTTTTCTTTGCGTCATGTGCTGTTTGGGGAGGGGTTTTTGGAAGGGACATCCTGCGTGACACTGCAGTGACACTCCTAGATGGGCCCGGTGTTTGTGTCGGCCACTAGGGTCGCTTATCTTACTCACACAGCTACCTCATTGCGCCTCTTTTTTTCTTTGCGTCATGTGCTGTTTGGGGAGGGTTTTTTGGAAGGGACATCCTGCGTGACACTGCAGTGACACTCCTAGATGGGCCCGGTGTTTGTGTCGGCCACTAGGGTCGCTTATCTTACTCACACAGCTACCTCATTGCGCCTCTTTTTTTCTTTGCGTCATGTGCTGTTTGGGGAGGGTTTTTTGGAAGGGACATCCTGCGTGACACTGCAGTGCCACTCCTAGATGGGCCAGGTGTTTGTGTCGGCCACTAGGGTCGCTTAGCTTAGTCATCCAGCGACCTAGGTGCAAATTTTAGGACTAAAAATAATATTGTGAGGTGTGAGGTATTCAGAATAGACTGAAAATGAGTGTAAATTATGGTTTTTGAGGTTAATAATACTTTGGGATCAAAATGACCCCCAAATTCTATGATTTAAGCTGTTTTTTAGTGTTTTTTAAAAAAAACACCCGAATCCAAAACACACCCGAATCCGACAAAAAAAATTCGGTGAGGTTTTGCCAAAACGCGGTCGAACTCAAAACACGGCCGCGGAACCGAACCCAAAACCATAACACAAAACCCGAAAAATTTCCGGCGCTCATCTCTAGTCGGAATGAGGTCCCATGTGCACTGCAGGTGGGGCAGATGTAACATTTGCAGAGAGAGTTAGATTTGGGTGGGTTATATTGTTTCTGTGCATGGTAAATACTGGCTGCTTTATTTTTACACTGCAATTTAGATTTCAGTTTGAACACACCCCACCCAAATCTAACTCTCTCTGCACATGTTATATCTGCCTCCCTGCAGTGCACATGGTTTTGCCCATTAGAGAAAAATTTTGCTGCTGCGATCAGGTCTGAATTAGGCCCAATGTCACTGGCTGCCTGACTGCGTGCCAGAGTTGCTGCCCACTATATAATGTACTGTACTGTAAGTGACTCTGGCCAGTGTGTACTGTGCCTAGCAATGGCAGTGCAGTCACTTGCGCTAAGGGATGTGTCCCTTATGACATATGCCAGTAGTCTGCACAGTCTACAGCATAGTGCAGCCCTCCCCGACATGCTCTGCTATTGGGTTCATATATATGTAAATCTGTCTTTGATATTAGCCAGTGCCTCCCCAGCCATTTACCTCACCGCACGTCACTGCTCCTCACAAATGCTGGGAGGAGGCGTGGATGTGGTCCAGGGATGTTCCTGCAGACTCAGCCATGCCTCCTCCCAGCATTAGTTAGTACTCAGTAGAGGCGGAGCTGGCGGCCAGGTGAGCAGGTGTGGTTGCAGTGCAGCAGCACACCTGTAAAGGTAAAAGATGCCAGCGCCGTGGCTCAGCAACTAGGTGCAGGAGAAGGCCAGGCCCCAGAGACAACTCAGGCCCCATAGCAGTCGCATCCCCTGCACCTATGGTAGCTACGCCCATGAGGTACAGTAGTTACCCAATCTCCTGGGCCTGAATGATGACAACAGACTACTATGCAGCTGTAGAAGAGAAAGCAAGGCCTAATGGAAGAGGAGGACAGGATCATTGGCAAAATGAAGGTAGTGCTCTGCTTTTTGCTGCATGAGAAGTTTAGGCAGGAGGAGTTTTGAAAAAACTGATTGATGGAACATTTTTGGATGCCTTCGGCTTTTTATGCACATTAACTGAAAATTGTGAGGTTGCATAGTAGACAATGCTGAAAATAAAGATAGTTTAGATCAATCAGGCAAGTTGTGAGGTAGCTACTGTAGTACTTATAGGTAAGATGCATTTGAAGCCACTGTTTTTTAAATCAAACTAATTTAAGGGTACCACAGAAGATATGGGTCCACTGTTACCAAGTAACGCATATTGTGAATTATAAGCAAATGTGTGTGAGTCCAAAGAGGAATGGATGGACTTGCAACAGAAGAATAAAGCAGCTGCAGGAGAGAGACACAGAGTATTTAAGATGACTGCCTGTGTGCTTGACTTGGGCACTGGAAAGAATGAGTGCAGCAGAAGTGTAGACTTGCTTGTAATAATGCAAAAACTTCTCAAGGCTGAAAGAGTGAGGAAGTCCTTGTCGGCCCTGCAGTAGACCATAGGAATACTCCAGGCAGGGGTTTTATGAGCCCCCTTAACCTCCCAGTTAGAGAGTTTGAACCCAAGTTACTACACTCTCTGAATCAGAGATGTGGGTTACCCAGAGCTAGGACCGATCACCAACTAGAACAATCAAATTTGTAAAATCACAGGATTCTGCAGATTGTGGCAGATGCATTGTCACAATTACTGTTGATGGAGAGCTGGAAGTTGTAGGAACACTTTAGAGGAGGCAATTGCAGAAGAAGTCTCCCGAGTGCTCCAAGCGGTGAGGGTAGCTTAAGCTTGTATTGTGGAAGATAGGAAAAATGGGAGAATCCCACAAAACAGCAAATACAAAAATCTGACTTTGGAGCTGTAATAGCACTGTAACAGGGTCAGGGGAACAGCTACCATCTCCTGGGGTAGATGGCAGTGTGCAGCAGCTGGGAGATCACACAAGTCACTTGTTTTGGTGCACCTACCCTCAGCCAGTTTTCTTGTGAAACAGAAATAAACATCAAAAATAAAATACACCTTACCAGTTGGCACTAACTAAACATAGGATAAGCTTAACAAGTGTTGAATACAAGTTCGACAGTTATTAGGTTCACAGTGTTTAGGTTAACCCCAAAAGGTCGACATGCACAAGTTCAACATTGACAAAAGGTAGACTTTAACAAAAGGTCAACACGGGAAAGGACAACACATGAAAAGGTTGACATGAGATTTTTAGTTAATTTTGGTGTCATTTTCTCTGTATTAACATTTGTATCCTCAATAATTGTGCATCCCCTCGCATGACTCACTTCGCACGCCATGTTTCATCCAATGATACCGTTCCCAACTGGAGTCCATGTGGATGGTAAAGTATGAAAAATTGATAAAAGACAATTGAAACCCCGCAAAAAAACTCATGTCAACCCTTTGCTGCGTCGACCATTGTCATATCGACCTTATTGTAATGTTTGCTTAATGCATGTCGACAATATGGTGTTGACCTATTGACTGTCAACCTTGTAACTGTTGGCTTATCATCTGAATCCCCTCCTAACTTACTAAACAAAAAATACAAGGAAAAGTTTACCATGCACAGCTCACTGGTTTTCTAAAGCAATGTTCTCTCTCGCTCACAGAGACTCCACAGTCACTCCTCTTTCCCCAGGCAGTGTGAGAGACAGATAATCAGGCTGAATGCCTTTTGACACACACCTACAATTGAAAGTACTAATTAGCGTTCTGTGAGGCTAATAGCCCAAGGACACGTAGTGGGCCTCGGTGGATGGAGAACCTCCCTCTCTTCTCACATCCAACCTCTGGAGCCTAACCCGGTTCTCACTAGAGATGTGCACCGGAAATATTTCGGGTTTTGTGTTTTGGTTTTGGATTTGGTTCCGCGGCCGTGTTTTGGATTCGGACGCGTTTTGGCAAAACCTCCCTGAATTTTTTTTGTCGGATATGGGTGTGTTTTCGATTCGGGTGTTTTTTTTCAAAAACCCCTCAAAAACAGCTTAAATCATAGAATTTGGGGGTAATTTTGATCCCATAGTATTATTAACCTCAATAACCATAATTTCCACTCATTTCCAGTCTATTCTGAACACCTCAAACCTCACAATATTATTTTTAGTCCTAAAATTTGCACCGAGGTCGCTGGATGACTAAGCTAAGCGACCCAAGTGGGCGGCACAAACACCTGGCCCATCTAGGAGTGGCACTGCAGTGTCAGACAGGATGACACACAAAAAAAATTAGCCCCAAACATCACATGATGCAGAGATAAATAAAACAAAAATAGGTGCAAGATGGAATTGTCCTTGGGCCCTCCAACCCACCCTTATGTTGTATAAACAGGACATGCCCACTTTAACAAACCCATCATTTCAGACACAGGGTCTGCCAAACGACTGTGGCTGAAATGACTAGTTGGTTTGGGCCCCCACCAAAAAAGAAGCAATCAATCTCTCCTTGCACAAACTGGCTCTACAGAGGCAAGATGTCCACCTCATCATCATCCCCCAATTCCTCACCCCTTTCACTGTGTACATCCGCCTCCTCACAGAGTATTAATTTGTCCCCACTGGAATCAACCATCACAGGTCCCTGTGTACTTTCTGGAGGCAATTGCTGCTGGTGAATGTCTTTACGGAGGTATTGATTATAATTCATTTTGATAACCATCATCTTCTCCACATTTTGTGGAAGTAACCTCGTACGCCGATTGCTGACAAGGTGACCGGCTGCACTAAACACTCTTTCGGAATACACATTGGAGGGGGGGGGGGGCAACTTAGGTAAAATAAAGCCAGTTTGTGCAAGGGCCTCCAAATTGCCTCTTTTTCCTGCCAGTATACGTACGGACTGTCTGACGTGCCTACTTGGATGCGGTCACTCATATAATCCTCCACCATTCTTTCAATGGTGACAGAATCATATGCAGTGACAGTAGACAACATGTCAGTAATCGTTATCAGGTCCTTCAGTCCGGACCAGATGTCAGCACCCACTCCAGACTGCCCTGCATCACCGCCAGCGGGTTGGCTCAGAATTCTTAGCCTTTTCCTCGCAGCCCCAGTTGCGGGAGAATGTGAAGGTCGAGCTTTTGATGGGTCACGTTTCGCTTGACTTGACAAGTGTCTCACCAGCAGGTCTTTGCACCTCTGCACACTTGTGTCTGCCGGAAAGAGAGATACAACGTAGGCTTTAAACCTAGGATCGAGCACGGTGGCCAAAATGTAGTGCTCTGATTTTAACAGATTGACCACCCGTGAATCCTGGTTAAGGGAATTAAGGGCTCCATCCACAAGTCCAACATGCCTAGCGGAATCGCTCCATTTTAGCTCCTTCTTCAATCTCTCCAGCTGCTTCTGCAAAAGCCTGATGAGGGGAATGACCTGACTCAGGCTGGCAGTGTCTGAACTGACTTCACGTGTGGCAAGTTCAAAGGGTTGCAGAACCTTGCACAACGTTGAAATAATTCTCCACTGCGCTTGAGTCAGGTGCATTCCCCCTCCTTTGCCTACATCGTAAGCAGATGTATAGGCTTGAATGGCCTTTACCTGCTCCCCCATCCTCTAAAGCATATAGAGGGTTGAATTCCATTTCGTTACCACCTCTTGCTTCAGATGATGGCGGGGCAGGTTCAGGAGTGTTTGCTGGTGCTCCAGTCTTCGGCACGCGGTGGCGGAATGCCGAAAGTGGCCCGCAATTCTTCGGGCCACCGACAGCATCTCTTGCACGCCCCTGTTGTTTTTTTTTTAATTCTGCACCACCAAATTCAATGTATGTGCAAAACATGGGACGTGCTGGAATTTGCCCACAAGTAATGCACGCACAATATTGTTGGCGTTGTCCGATGTCACAAATCCCCAGGAGAGTCCAATTGGGGTAAGCCATTCTGCGATGATGTTCCACAGTTTCCGTAAGAGGTTGTCAGCTGTGTGCCTCTTATGGAAATCGGTGATACAAAGCGTAGCCTTCCTAGGAACGAGTTGGCATTTGCGAGATGCTGCTACTGGTGCCGCCGCTGCTCTTCTTGCTGCGGGAGGCAATACATCTACCCAGTGGGCTGTCACAGTCATATAGTCCTGAGTCTGCCCTGCTCCACTTATCCACATGTCCGTGGTTAAGTGGACATTGGGTACAACTGCATTTTTTAGGACACTGGTGACTCTTTTTTTGACGTCTGTGTACATTCTTGGTATCGCCTGCCTAGAGAAGTGGAACCTAGATGGTATTTGGTACCGGGGACACAGTACCTCAAGAAATTGTCTAATTCCCTGTGAATTAACGGTGGATACCGGACACACGTCTAACACCAAGACAGCTGCCAAGGCCTGAGTTATCCGCTTTGCAGCAGGATGACTGCTGTGATATTTAATCTTCCTCGCAAAGGACTGTTGGACAGTCAATTGCTTATTGGAAGTAGTACGAGTGGTCTTCTGACTTCCCCTCTGGGATGACAATCGACTCCCAGCAGCAACAACAGCAGCACCAGCAGCAGTAGACGTTACACTCAAGGATCCGTCGGAGGAATCCCAGTCAGTAGAGGACTCGTCAGACTTGCCAGTGACATGGCCTGCAGGACTATTGGCTTTCCTGTCTAAGGAGGAAATTGACACTGAGGGAGTTGGTGGTGTGGTTTGCACTGGGAGCTTGGGTACAAGAGGAAGGGATTTAGTTATCAGTGGACTGCTTCCACTGCCACCCAAAGTTTTTGAACTTGTCAATGACTTCTGATGAATGCGCTCCGGGTGACGTATAAGGGAAGATATTCCTAGGTGGTTAACGTCCTTACCCCTACTTATTACAGCTTGACAAAGGCAACACACGGCTTGACACCTGTTGTCCGCATTTCTGTAAAAATAATTCCACACCGAAGAGGTGATTTTTTTTTTGTAATTTGACCAGGCATGTCAATGGCCATATTCATCCCACGGACAACAGGTGTCTCCCCGGGTGCCTGACTTAAACAAACCACCTCACCATCAGAATCCTCCTTGTCAATTTCCTCCTTAGCACCAGCAACACCCATATCCACATCCTGGTGTACTTCAACAGTGACATCTTCAATTTGACTATCAGGAACTGGACTGTGGGTGCTCCTTCCAGCACTTGCAGGGGGCGTGCAAATGGTGGAAGGTGCCACCTCTTCCCGTCCAGTGTTGGGAAGGTCAGGCATCGCAACCGACACAATTGGACTCTCCTTGGGAATTTGTGATTTAGAAGAATGCACAGTTCTTTGCTGTGGTTTTGCCATCTTAACTTTTTTCAGTTTTCTAGCAGGAGGATGAGTGCTTCCATCGTCATGTGAAGCTGAACCACTAGCCATGAACATAGGCCAGGCCCTCAGCCGTTCCTTGCCACTCCGTGTCGTAAATGGCACATTGCCAAGTTTACGCTTCTCCTCAGACGATTTTAATTTAGATTTTTGGGTCATTTTACTGCACTTTAGTTTTTTAGATTTTACATACTTTCTACTATGACATTGGGCAACGGCCTTGGCAGACGACGTTGATGGCATTTTATCATCTCGGCCATGACTAGTGGCAGCAGCTTCAGCACGAGGTGGAAGTGGATCTTGATCTTTCCCTATTTTACCCTCCACATTTTTGTTCTCCATTTTTTAATGTGTGGAATTATATGCTAGTAATATATCAATAGCAATGGCCTACTGTACTGTACTATATATGTATACTGCTGGTCTCCAAAATGCTGCGCTGTCCTACTATATACTGCTCACAATAATGCAGCACAGAGATAGTATACTTGACACAGAGCTGCAAGATACACAGCAATGGCCTACTGTACTATATATGTATACTGCTGGTCACCAAAATGCTGCACTGTCCTACTATATACTGCTCACAATAATGCAGCACAGAGATAGTATACTTGACACAGAGCTGCAAGATACACAGCAATGGCCTACTGTACTGTACTGTACTATATATGTATACTGCTGGTCACCAAAATGCTGCACTGTCCTACTATTTACTGCTCACTATATGCAGCACAGAGATAGTATACTTGACACAGAGCTGCAAGATACACAGCAATGGCCTACTGTACTATACTGGTCACCAAAATGCTGCACTGTCCTACTATATACTGCTCACAATAATGCAGCACAGAGATAGTATACTTGACACAGAGCTGCAAGATACACAGCAATGGCCTACTGTACTGTACTATATATGTATACTGCTGGTCACTAAAATGCTGCACTGTCCTACTATATACTGCTCACAATAATGTAGCACAGAATAGGATACTTGACACAGAGCTGCAAGATACACAGCAATGGCCTACTGTACTGTACTATATATGTAACATAGTAACATAGTATCTAAGGTTGAAAAAAGACACTTGTCCATCGATTTCAACCTATTTGTGGTCTCCTATGCACTATTATTTTGTATAAAATTTTGACTGAAGTTGATGACTGCCGTTACGTTTTACCCCTCTTTTTTATAATAACCATAGTGTGTGACTATGCCCCGTTACCCTGGATATCCTTATCCGTTAGGAATTTATCTAACCCATTCTTAAAGGTGTTGACTGAATCGGCCATTACAACTCTCTCAGGCAGGGAATTCCAAACACGTATCGTCCTTACCGTAAAAAGTCTTTATGCCGTATTGTGTGGAATCTCCTCTCCTCTAACCTGAGCGAGTGTCCACGAGTTCTCTGTGTTGATCTAAACAAAAACAGGTCCTGATCATGTTCCCTCTTAATCTCCTCTTTTCCAGTGTAAACAGGCCTTGTCTTGCAAGCCTTTTGTCGTATACCAGCGTCTCCATACCCTTACTTAGTTTGGTCGCCCGCCTTTGAACTTTTTCTAGCTCCAGGATATCCTTTTTGTAGTAAGGTGCCCAGAATTGTACACAGTATTCAAGGTGTGGCCTCACAAGTGATTTATATAACGGGAGTATAATACTCTCATACTTATCATCAATTCCCCATTTTATGCATGCTAATATCTTATTAGCCTTCTTTGCTGCAGTCCTACTTTGGGTACTACTGCTCAGTTTGCTATCTATGAGGACACCTAAGTCCTTTTCCAGTATAGAATCCCCTAATTTTACCCCATTTAGTTGGTAGCTGTTATGTTTGTTCTTGTTACCACAGTGCATTACCTTACACTTGTCTGTATTGAAGCACATTCTCCATTTCACTGCCCAAGTTTCTAATTTAACTAAGTCGTTCTGAAGTGACTCAGCATCCCCCTCCGCATTTATAACTTTACACAATTTGGTATCATCTGCAAAAATTGACACCATGCTCTCTAGACCTTCTGTTAGGTCGTTAATGAAAATATTGAACAATAGCGACCCTAATACTAAGCCTTGCGGCACACCACTTAGCACTTCAGTCCAAGTTGAAAAAGATCCATTAACCACAACGCGCTGCTCCCTATTATCTAACCGGTTTTTGACCCAAGTGCATATTGTGCTTCCTAGCCCTGATTCTTGTAGCTTGTAGATAAGTCTCATGTGTGGTACAGTGTCGAATGCTTTGGCAAAATCTAAAAAGATTACATCCACCTCTTTACCCTGATCTAGGTTTGCGCTTACTGTTTCATAAAAGCCAAGTAAGTTGGTTTGACAGGATCTGTTCTTCATAAACCCATGTTGATTCCTTTTAATGACCTCATTGATTTCAAGGAACTTCTGAATACTATCTCTTAGAATACCTTCCAATACTTTCCCCACTATAGATGTAAGACTAACTGGTCAATAATTACCTGGTTCAGCTTTACTTCCCTTTTTGAATATAGGCACTACTTCCGCTATACGCCAGTCTTTGGGAACCATACCTGATATTACTGAATCCTTAAAGATCAAAAATAGCGGTTTTGCAAATTCAGAGTGTAGCTCCATTAGAATCCTTGGGTGAATACGATCGGGACCTGGTGACTTATTAATCTTTAAATGTTTTAATCAGTCACAGACTACTTCCTCGCTTAAATAAGTACCTATTAGTGGGATATTCTCATTATTGAGATTATGTGTTAGTCCCTGAATTGGGTCCTCTCTAGTAAATACTGTTGAAAAAAACTCATTTAGTGTGTCCGCTATGTCATTATCATTTTTGCTTAAGACTCCCAACTTGTCTTTTAAAGGGCCTATACTCTCCTTCTTTAATCTCTTGCTATTAATGTATTTAAAGATTTTTTTGGGATTCGCTTTGCTTTCCTTTGCTACTAGTTTTTCAGTTTCTTCTTTAGCTGCTCTTATTTCCTTTTTGCATATTTTGTCACATTCCTTATAGTGCTGAAATGACTCTGCTTCCCCGTCAGATTTGTATTTGTTTAAATGCTCGCCTTTTCTTGCCCATAAGTTCCTTTATCTTTTTGTTAAGCTACATTGGTTTATGATTTTTATTCCTTTTTTTGCTGCTCGTAGGAATAAATTTGAGTGTATTTTTAGCTAGCAGGAATTTTAGTACCTCCCATTTCTCTGTAGTATTTTTTCCTAAAAACAAACCTTCCCATTCAATATCCCTGAAAAATACCCTCATCTTTCAAAATTCGCTTTGCTAAAGTTTAGAGTCCTAGTCGAGCCAGTATAGGGCTGTTTATGAAAACTGATATTGAATGTGACCATATTGTGGTTGCTGCTTCCTATGGGTTCCCCTACTGTAATACCTGATACCAAATCCCCATTGTTTGTTAATACCAGGTCTAAGATTGCATTGTACCTAGTTGGTTCCTCAATTAGTTGAACTAAGTAGTTATCATTAAGTGTGTTTAAAAACATATTGCCCCTAGCAGTATCACATGAATCATTTTTCCAGTTTATCTCTGGATAGTTAAAATCTCCCATCACTACTATGTCTCCTACTCCTGCTGCTCTTTCAATTTGCTTTAGTAACAATTCCTCATCAGATACGTTGGTACCAGGTGGCCTATAGCATACACCCAATACTAACTTTTTTATTCCTTTTTCCCCGCATGCAATTTCTACCCATAATGTCTCGACAGTGTCTACAGTCCCCTCCTGAATATCTTCCCGTATATCAGGTTTTAAAAACGGCTTTACGTAAAGACACACCCCTCCACCTTTTTTATTTAGTCTGTCTCTCCTAAACAGTGTATAGCCCTCTAGATTGACTGTCCAATCATGAGATTCGTCCCAAGTTTCAGTAATGCCTATAATATCATACTGTTTGCTTGCTGCAAGTATTTCTAGTTTACCCTTTTTACCAGTCAGGGCCGTTTCTTGGGGCAGGCAAGCAGTGCAACCGCACTGGGCGCCCGCCGCTGCACTACCTGTGGGTCCCTGCTTCCCCCTCCTATTTCTCCCCGAGTAACCCGCTCGGGGGGCGGAGTTTCACGGAATGACGCGGTTGCGTCGTTACTTCACGACGCAACCCCGTCACTCCGCGAAAATCCCCCCCCCCGAGCGGAGTACAGAGGGGGATCCAAGTTAGGAAGAGGGAAAGGCCGGCGCGAGGAGCGACTGGTGAGGCGGGCCGAAGAGCGGTAATCGCCTCTGTAGGTATTCTCTCTCTCTCTCTCAATGTGTAAAATGGGGACACCTGCCGTAATGTGTGAAATGGGGATTATTGCCTGCCATAGTGTGGGGATTCAATGTATCAAGGGCATTGCGGTGTGTGGCATAATATGGTGCAGGGGGCATTACTGTGTGGGGCTTAATATGGTAGAATTTTGTTTTCCTGTGGTGGTCGTGATCTGTTGAAGCAGGGTCAAAAACTGGATTGTAAGGTAGTCTTTTCAGACGAGGCCACACCCATTTACATGAGGCCACGCCCCCTTGCCGGGTGCACGCGCAAGTTTTTTTTTTTTTAATCTAGGTGTGTGGGGGGGGGCACATTTTTTTATGTCATGGGGGGGCGCATTTTTAAATCTCGCTCTGGGAGCCAAATTGGATAGAAACAGCCCTGTTACCAGTAATGCTTCTAGCATTTACATACATACAACTAAGATAAGTATTTTCCCTTGGGTTAGGGACATCTTTCACCTTATGTAGCAATGATGACCTGTAATCATCATTGGTTAGTGCTTTGGTAAAATCTCTTTTAGTACCCATGTTAGTAACCTTACCGCCTGCTCTTACTCTCCCCCCAACTTCTCCCCCATTTCGTTTACTACCACCATCCCCACTATTCTCACTGCATGACCCGTAGTTTCTAGCTAAACCCTCCCCCCAGGCTCCTAGTTTAAAATCTCCTCCAACCTTCTAACCATCCTTCCCCCCAGCACCGCTGCCCCCTCCTCAGTCAGGTGCAATCCGTCACGACAAGAGATGGCGCCAGACTGAGAAGTCCGCCCAGTGTTCCAGGAACACAAACCCCTCTTTCCTGCACCAATCCCTAAGCCACACATTTACCTCCCTAATCTCCCTCTGCCTTCCTGGACTAGCGCGTGGCATGGGTAATATTTCGGAGAATATTACCTTAGATGTCCTTGCCTTAAGTTTCTTTCCTAAGTCCCTATAGTCTTTCTTAAGGACATCCCACCTTCCGCTAACTTTGTCATTGGTGCCAACGTGCACCAAGACCGCCGGGTCTTTCCCAGCCCCTCCCAACAATCTATCTACTCGGTCCGCGATGTGCCGTACCCGAGCACCCGGGAGACAACAGACTGTACGGCGATCACGGTCCCGGTAGCAGATTGCCCTATCTGCCTTCCTGATGATAGAATCCCCTACCACCACCATCTGACTAGGTACCTCACTATCTTTTATCCCAACTGTGCCAGAGGAACCGCTCCTCTGGATGCTAGAGGGAGCAGTCTCCTCCGGCACCGTCATTTTTTCACTATCATCCTCCAATTCCTTGTCCAGTCGGGCAAATTTGTTCGGGTTTGATAGTTCGGAGATGTCAAGCCTCCCCCTCTTTTTCTTCCTTCTAACTGTGATCCAGCTGGCTACCTGATCATCATCCTCTTCTACCAGTGTCCCCTCCCGCAACTCCTCCACCGTTCTGTCTAAACTTCGCTCGAGATTGTGTATCTCCCTCAGTCGCGTAACGGTTTACTCTATATCAGTTACCTGGGCTTCCAGGGCAACTGTTCGCGCACACCTCGTGCAGATGTAATCACACTGGGCTGGTAGCTCCAGGTGTGCATACATCTTGCACGACATGCACTGAGTGAGGTCCCCAATCACAGCCCCTCCCATATTGTTTGTAAGGTCTAACTCCCTGTTACTCTCAAAGAAAAATAAGCAAAAAGAAAAAGTAGAAGACAAACAATCTCACTTATACAATAATTAAGCTGGCTTATACTTATCTATCTTTGTGCGGTTCTTGGTCCTTCACTTTTATGCAGCCGTAGTACTCCAGTGCCCCCACTGAGTGGGACCTCTCCTGCGGCACCGATACTCCACTTAGCAGTTGCAGTTGTTCCAGCTCACTGCACCTCCTTTTCTCTTGGCTTCCAGCTCCTGCTAAAAAAAAAAAGCCCCTCACACACGCACAATCACAGCCCCTCTGCTACTCCAAGTAAGAGACCCTCTCACTCACTCACAAGGTCAGCCCTTTGCAGCCTTACCAGAAGTTTAATGGTACTGCAAATATGTGTGTTCCTGATTGTGTATTACAAAACTCACCTTTTTCTGTATTCTAACTCACCATTTGCTGTTACCCACTCACATACACTTACAAATCCAAGCAACACTTTAAAATACAAGCCCTTACAGTGAGCAAGCTCCAATGAGTCTAATCACTGATTGTATAGGCTCAGCCAGCTGCTTTAGTCAGCCACTACTCCTCCTGATTACTCACACCTGATTCAACCCCCTCCCTCTGGCTTTCTCCTCACACTTTTTTTTCCCCCTCCAAAAAAACCCCCAGTACAGATACAAACAAAAAAAAACCGTATAGTTACAAACAATCAGATTCAGATTAACTTTCTCTCACAATATTACTATCCCTATATGGATAGACAGAGAATAATCAGAACTCACCTTTTGCTGTTACCAACTCACATACACTTACAAATCCAAGCAACACTTTAAAATACAAGCCCTTACAATGAGCAAGTCACTGCTGGTCACCAAAATGCTGCACTGTCCTACTATATACTGCTCACAATAATGCAGCACAGAGATAGTATACTTGACACAGAGCTGCAAGATACACAGCAATGGCCTACTGTACTGTACTACTACAATACTGGTGGTCTCCAGTCCCCACAATGCAGCACACTAAGCACAGATATTTGCAGCACACTGAGCACAGATATGGAGCGTTTTCAGACAGAGAACGTAGATATTTTCAGCACACTGAGCACAGATATTTGCAGCACACTGAGCACAGATATTTGTAGCACACTGAGCACAGATTACGGAGCTTTTCAGGGAGAGTGGAAAATGGCAGCGACGTGTGGCTCTTTATATAGAATATGAAACTCGCGAGAATCCGACAGCGGGATGATGATGTTCGGCCGCGTTCGGGTTAACCGAGCAAGGCGGTAAGATCCAAGGCTGCCTCGGAGCCGTGTAAAATAGGTGAAGTTCGGGGGGGTTCGGATCTCGGCGAACCAAACCCGCTCATCTCTAGTTCTTACCAAATGCCAAAAGCTGCCAACAGAGCCAACAAAATATTCCTGGGGTTTTAAACCCCATATGTATAAAACCTGGGGCAAATATACCTGCCTTACACCACTATTCCAGTAATCTTGTCATAGCATGCATCCGACTTTTTAGACATTAAAATCTTACTGATTTATGTAATATTTGGATTCACATTATAACCAATATGAAACATACTTATGATAACAATTTCTTCTTTACTAATTAAATTTTCTGGCATCGGTGGAAGGTGGACTGTCTGTATATACTGTAACTGCAGCAAGTGTAAAGGGGGGTACTCACGGAGCGATATTCTAAGCAATCTGACTAGATTGCTTAGAATATAAGCCTGATCGCTCCGTGTGTACCCCTTACAGCGATAGTGATGCACAGCCCCACGCATCACTATCGCTGCTGCTAGATTGGCCTGCCGTGCAGGCCAATCTAGCGGGTCGCTCACTTCACGGCCCCGCCCGTCTCCCCCCGCACGCTTAGCACACATCGCGCTGTGCTGAGCGGTGTGAGAGATGTGTGCTGAGCGGTTCATTCAGCACACATCTCTCCCCGCATCGGCCCGTATATATGGGCCTTTAGATTCAATAAATTACTGACAGAAGTTCTGCTCTTGTACTGTATTGTTAATCTTTATATAGGAAGCCTAATTACAGGGTGGCTGGTTGGGACTAGGTAGCAAGCAGTAAAATGCAGTGTTGAAATAATCATCTCGACTAGTCAGCCAGCCAGTGGTGGAACCACATGCGAAAATATAATTTGGGCACCCTTGTCCACCCCAAACCATGTTCACAATATGCCACATGGCAGTGGGTGACAGGGAGAGGTAGAGGGTGACAGCGTACGGGACAAGGAGACAGAGGGTGACAACAGATGGCAAGGGGAGGCAGAGGGTGATAGCGGAATGCTGGGGGAGGCAGTGGTTTACAGGGAGAGACAGTGGGTGACAGGATTCTAAGCACAATGTCCTGTGTGGTGTGGAGAACAGGGGGCATGTACCTTAGGGGGGGCAGGTACACAGTGGCCTCTACTCTGTCTGTAACAGGGCCCCCTTCCCCCTTGTGCTTTCCCTAGTTTGGCACTCAGTCAGGCAGAATCTGATGGTGAAAGTTACACCGGTTGTGAACTGCCTTTAATTCACAGACAGCAGTGAATCAGACAAAATGTACAGCTGTCTGTAAATTAGAGGCAGTAAGTGACTGTGATCATCAGCGCTGATAAGTGTCAGGAATCCTTTATCAGTCCGACACACACTCTAGGTCAGGCAAGCCTCCATAAGGTAATGGTGAAGTCCTACAGGCACTGGGACATTCAGCCGACATTGCTCTAAAAAGTTTGTGGGGGAGGGGCATTTCAGGGGATAACTCATTGTTGGTCTGGGCAGCAGTGGGCCCCTTAGTCCTCAGGGGCCCCGGTTGCATTCCACGATGCAGGAAATAGCACATCGGAACTCCAAAGACCTCCATATGTAAGGGTGGTGTGGAACGCTGATGCATTCCACCCAGTGCACTTCCGGGAACGGAGATCTATAAGAATGATACAGTATATTGTTTTTCTTGTAAATGTTATATTTGTGTAATTACTTTTACCATTGTGGTCCTGCATGGTATATTACTATGTTTACCTCTTTTCACATTGCTGCTTTGTACAAATGTTTTTATGTTACGTAAGAAATAACGATGAGGTTCATGTCCTATCCACGAGGTTCATGTCCTATAATAGTGTGATTGGCCTATCCACCTTTAATTATTGTCCTGTTCACAAAGCCCGCATGTCTTGAAAACGGCTCCCATTGAGCAGAAACGCGTCAACAAGTATCTGGATTCTGTGAACTTTTATTCAACAAGGACTACAGAGGTGATTTGTTAAATTGTTTAAATGGTCTGGGCTCAATGTATTATTCTCTTTAGATGGATTTTTTTGCCTCAGTAGCCTTCTCTTTTATAATGAATTTTTGTATATAAATGTTATTATTCCTAGCATTTGGGCTATTATATGTGTGTGAATAAGATTCCTTTTTTTTTACAACATTCCTTGGACTGATACCCCACTGTTTTTTCTGGTTTGGATTCCATATGCATTATAGGAGGCGATCTGGAGGAAATTCATCACTGTGAAAATCAATGAAGCCCAGAAGAGATTATAAAGCTCATTATTATCATGAGTGAGGTACGCTATAAAGTCCAGTCACTAAAATGTCTAGTTATGGCTATGCCTTGAATGACTCGTAGCATGAAAGGATGGAACATACAAACTTGTATGCCGAATATATATGTCTGACTCAAATACTACTATGTTTCAGCTGGATGCATCAAGCAAAGTGGGCCACACACTGCATTGCAGTCAACAGCAAAGAGGACAGGAGCTACTACCTGATAATCGGAGTGCCTCCATACACTACACAATGTAAAAAGATCATCTCTATTCAAAGCCTGAAGTTGGCTGGTTGATAGTCCACTGTGGTCTTCAGATGACCAAATGTTGCAGCCTTCAAAATCTGAGTCAATTCCAGCCCAGTATCATTGGGCAGAATAATAGTTTTATGGCATTTTACCATGTGTTTCTAGCTGAAGTGTAAAAAATAAAACCTTTCAAGAAATTCATGCGTTCTAATCTTGGTGATCAGAAGACTGTATAATAAGAGAACACAGTAAACTTCCTAAATGAAGGATTATAGGATTATATTACAGTGTTAAAACCATAACTGCTTGAAGTGCTGAAAAAAATGGGATTTCCAAAGTCATTAATTTTTCTAACAGTGGCCCAGGAATTTATGTCAAAGATTTTTTTAAAATATGGTTATCAAATAACAAAAAAAAACCTAGCAATAATTGTAAATTGCAGGAAGAAAATGGGATTCATTTATTTGAGAAACAACGCTTTTAAATTTAACACTTTAAATGTCCTGAAAACCATCCTGTGTGAGCATTTTACATGTCAGGTCACATATACTGTATGTTGAGGATCCGCCTCCTAAATGAGTACATGGAAATACATGAAGTATGTCCATGTTTAGCTACAAAGTACAAGTCTATACAGTATGTGCAAATTACTTGAAGACTAATTAGTCCATCTGTGCTTGTGCTAAGCTTCAGAATATTTTATTTGGGAGTTGAGAAAGAATAATGTCAGGGCTACTTAATATTTATATCTATGTAAGCCAGCAAAAGTACAGATCAACAATTACTCATCAAATAGGGATATTTTTTTATTTAATCATGTTATTTATGATACATGTATTTTAAGGAATTGGCAGATTCACCATATAATAGTAGCAGCATCTATTCACTCTCTGTGTAAATGCATGCTGTGCACCATTGGAGATGATGTCATGCTGAGGTGACTCACTTCCTGTTTGTCTCCTGTTACTTCCACTTGGTGTCTGGCTCATGCTGAGTAAAGACCTGTATTACACTGATGCTGCAAGTGTCATTCTGAGTTTGTTGTTACACATCTACATGGTGTCAGAACTGGGATGCCATGGCACAAGGTCTCAGGAGAATAGATCCGCTGATATTTGATGAAAATGTGGCTGACAACTGGCTGAGGTTTAAAAGGGAATTGCACGTATACTCCATAGCAGGCCTTTCAGACAAATCCAAAAAAGTCCAGGCATACACGCTGCTGAACCTCGCAGGCACCGATGCTGTGGACAAATCAGATGCTTTTGTTTACGCTGACGGAGAAGACAGAGAGGATCCTGACATCCTAATTGCAAAGTTTGAAGAGATATGTATGCCAGTAAAGAATGTAATTATGGACATGCATGTTCTCAACAACACAAACCAAAAGGGTGATGAAGTCTCCACACTAAAGCTGCTGGCAAAGAAGTGCAATTTTGGTATCCTCACAGAGGAGATCATCCGTGACAGAATCGTATGCGGCATATGCAGCAACAAGGTACGTGCACAGCTGCCATGGGAGAAGGGCCTCACATTAGAAACTGCAATAAATATCTGTACGTTAAATGAGCAGTCTGAAAAGGGCACAAGGGAACTAAGAAAGGACGCTGAGGTGTGTGTCATGGTGGTCGTTCCTTGCCGATTCTCCACGTATGGGAACTGCGCGGCACAGCACCCTCCTGACAAACAAAGCTGCCCCGTATATGATAAACGATGTAATGCATGTGGCAAATGGAATCATTTTGCAAGGTGCTGCAGCTCCAAAGATCAAACTTCCATAAAGCGACAGTCTGAGTCGCACTATAGCCACTCACCCCGGCGGATTAACCAGGTTGAAACAGAGCCAGGGTGTGAATCGGTTCGCATGACAGTTTTTGATAGTGTGGACCATTTGGATGAAAAGGCCGAAATATTTATCAAACTGAGAACAAAGCATACGAACAAGGTGACCATAGTCAAAGTAGATTCAGGAGTGAAGTGCAATGTCATAGCCTACAAACAACTATGTGAAATAGATCCAACTGCACAGATAAACCCACGAGACAAGATCAACTTGATAGTTTATTGTGGCCAGATCATCACCACACTGGGTACCACAAAGCTAAAGTTTACCGGTGCTGATTTGCTATTCCACATTGTGGATCAAAAGGTAAAACCACTGCTAGGCCTCCCTGACAGTATGAAGCTAGGCCTTCTCAAATTGGGGCCTGAGGTACACGCAATACAGATGACCGTCCCAGAGATAAAAGACTTTCAGGATTTATTTGATTGCAGTACACTTGGCAAGCTTCCTGTTGTGTTCCATATGAGGCTGGATGACTCCATTGTACCTACTGTCTGTGCCCCCCAGAGGGTTTCTATCACAATGAAAGACAAAATCATTACAGAGATCCACAGAATGGCTCAATTGGGTGTCATTGCCCTCATAGAGGAAGCAACACAGTAGGTGTCCGCCAAGGTGGCCGCATCAAAAAAGGATGGGACTGTACATCTTTGTATTGATCCAGTACACTTGAACAAAGCACTGCTGCATCCATATCACCCTCTCCGCACCATCGAGCAAGTGTTTGCTGACATGCCAGGTGCCACAGTTTTCAGTATCCTGGATGAAAAGTGCAGATTCTGGAAAATCCCTTTGGACAGAGCTTCGTCCCTGTTCACAGCTTTCATGACCCCGATAGGGCGGTATGTCTTCCTTTGCATGCCCTATGGAATCACTACGGGCAGGGAGGTCTTCCAGCGTTGCATGGAGCAACTGTTTGCAGGCTATCCCTGTGAAATCATCGTCGATGACATCCTGGTGTGGGGCCGCACCAAGGAAGAACACGACCAGCAACTGTGCCAGGTACTTGAATGGGCCCGTGCTTTGAACCTCAAGCTCAACCCAGACAAATGCAAGTTTAGAGTTACAGAAGTGGCGTACGTGGGCCACGTGCTCACTAGTCAAGGCATCAACCCTGACCCAAATAAAATCACTGCCATCCAGCAAATGCCGCTTCCGGCTGCACAACAGGCACTGCAGTGCTTCCTGGGGATGACCAACTACCTGTCTAAATTTGTACCGCAATACAGTGAAACCACGGCACCTTTGCAGCAGCTAATCTACCAGGACTCAGAATGGTGCTGGCTGGACGTACACACGGCTGCTGTTGATCGATTGAAGACCATGCTGACAAATCCACCAGTCCGTATGCCTCCAACACCGCAGACCAGTGGCTTTTGCTTCCAGGGCTCTCACTGACACTGAAACCAGGTATACACAAATTGAGAAAGAGCTGCTGAGGATGACTATAAGGTCATGGCTGTGGAGGTGCTCCCTACCAAGTGACTGGAAGAGCTGCGTGCTGCTACAAGGAACTGCCGCACTGCCTTCGCTCCTTCTACTGTATGAGAGATGAGCTCACCATGTCTGATGGTGTCATCCTGCAGGGTCATTGCTTCGTGATTCCGGCTGCCCTTCAGGCGTTCTACACCCAGCAGATGCACCAGGGCTATTCATTTAATTTCATCTAGAGGTTTTTGTATCGAACACTGAAAAAAATGGACAGGGGATTTGTGATGACTTGTGCAATCGCCTTTACCTGATTGACAGGCAGAGTTGGTCGCGGGGCGGGAGGGAGCGTTGTGGCAGCATTGGTGGTTGTGGTCCGGACAGCGCAGGCATGTCCAGACCGTTTGCAGGGCAGACCACGGTGGCTGCGCTATGTCACATGCAGCCTCTGCGACCACAAGCATGGCGGGCAGCCTTCTGCCTTAGCAGCTAGACTGCACAGTGTTTTGACTAAGACAATAATACGTACAGTACATTGTGACCATTTATTAAATGACTATATTATCTGGCGACTTAAAAATGTTCTAAAAGTAAATTAGGGACCCCCTTTTTAAGAACAAACATTTTCAGAGTTGGCCACATCTATGCGACTGTGCCATCCCCATCACTATCAGGCCAGATTTGCACCTGTCCTATGGATATTTAGATTATGGCAATGCCATATCAATCAAGACTATTGATGCATGGCCTCCAATAAGGCTTGGTATACTAAATTCTATAGAGGATACTAGGGATGGCTACCAACCATCAATGGTTTACAAAATCATTGACGGTGTATAACTGATGTCAAGAGAGTTTGCCATTGCTGGTGAGCAATGCTACTGCACCCACCATCAAAGGAAATCGCCTGATGTAAAGGAAACATTGGGACCTTCAGTCTGTGCAGAAGATTTTAATTAATATATTTATGTTGGATATTCTACAGTAATTCAATCACATAAAAAAGGCAATTACTGAATTGTTTTATTTTTTTTAAAATATTAGTTAAGTGAGTAAATGGAGAGAAAGTGTGTAAGAGTGCCATCATGAAGATCAACTAAAGGGACCAAGAATGGAGGTTAGAGAGAGAAAGATGTTTGGAGGCACAAGAAAAACATGCACAATCAGTATAGATGTTAAAATAATACATAATGATGGTGTAAATGTTAGAGGATAAAAAATATGGGAACCAGGCAGATATGTAAATGCATTAAGGGGGGCATGTACTAAGAAGTAATAAAAGTGGAGAAGTGAGCCAGTGGAGAAGTTGCCCATGGCAACCAATCAGCAATTACGTAACATTTATAATTTGCATATATTATAAACATATACAGAGCAGATGATTGGTTGCCATGGGCAGCTTCTCCACTGGCTTACTTCTCCACTTTTTTCACTGCTTAGTACATGTCCCCCTAAATGAGTAGAGTAAAAGTACTGTATAAAGTACTATTACATGCTTGTTTAGAGTTTGGGAGCGGTGTTCCCTTGTGGATCTTGACAGATGGTGAACCCCTGAGTGGAGTTGTTTGGCGCTCCGTGTCAGTCTTGCTCCGTGCACCCTGGTGGCCTTTGCGGTGGTGCAGCCGGGAGAAGCCCTGTGAGTGGGGGTGGCTCTATGGTGGCCCGGAGGAATGACGCCTGTGGAGGTCGTGGTCCGGGTGCCAGTGTGGACGTTGGTGGGCTGAAGCGTTTGCAGGCAGACCCACCGGGAGAACCGCTGATGCCAGTGGCCCAGCTTGTACAGCGCCGGAAGGCCATGTGACCCGAGGAATGCTGGAAGATACCATGGTCCAAAGAATTATAGGGGATTGGACAGCTGGGAGGCTGCCAGGGGGACGCACAGTATTGTGAGTTAAGGGGCCAAGGCCCACTGCTATGGTCGGCTCAGAGGTGCCTGGGCTGCTGGAGGTTGGCTGGGAGTGGCATGGACAATTAGAGCAGGAGAATCGCTCTGATGGGGACTGCTGGGAGTATGGGTGCCCCTGGAGTGTTCCTGGCCACGGATGGAGATGCAGACCCAGGAGGGAGAGGAGGCAAAAATGGGGGACAATAACAGGTCTTAGAGTAAGACTTTGCATGTGCCCTTATCACTCAGCATTACCTAGCCTATTTGTCACTAATGTTAGATCTCTTCCCAATAAGATGGATGAGATTCAGGCAAGAATGGCCAGTCAGTATCTCCTAAAGACTTGTTCTCTTATGATATTCTCTGAGACCTGGCAAATGATTCCATCCTAGACTCTGCAGTTCAGCTTGCAGAGAGGTCTTTGTTCCGATCTGACAGAAAGGACAAATCGGGGAAAATGAGAGGTGGTGGACTGTGTGTATATGTTAACGATAAATGGTGCTCTAACGCAAGTCTCGTAAAGTCCTTCTGTTCCGTAGACGTGGAATTTTCAGTTGATATGTGTCATCCCTTTTATTATTATTATTTATTATTATTTTCCTTTATTTATATGGCGCCACAAGGATTCCGCAGCGCCCAATTACAGAGTACATAAACAAATCATCAAAACAGGAAAACAACAACTTACAGTTGATGACAATATAGGACAAGTACAGGGTAAATAAACATAGTTACATAAGCAGATGACACTGGAATAAGTATCAGGTGGCAGAATACTGCTGGATTTGGTGCAGTTAAAGATTATTAAAGTAAGAAAAAGGATAAGCACATGAGGGAAGAGGGCTCTACTCATGAGAGCTTACATTCTAAAGTTGAGGGGTAGACAGACAGGGATGACACAGACGGGGTACATAGAGAGCGTGGAACAGAGGGTTAGGATGAGATTTGGCTGGGTTTGGTGAAGAAGTGGGTCTTGAGAGCCCGTTTGAAGTTTTGTAGAGAGGTGGAGAGTCTAAGGGGGAGAGGTAAGGAATTGCAGAGAAATGGAGCAGCACATGAAAAATCTTGGAGGTAAGAGTGGGAGGAAGTAATCAGTAGGCAGGAGAGTCGGCATGCATTAGCAGAGCGAAGAGGACAGGTGGGAGTGTAAATAGAGATAAGGTCAGAGATGTAGATGGGAGAGGAGTGGGTGAGGGCTTTGTAAGTGAGTGTAAGAAGCTTGAAATGGATTCTGAAAGGGAAGGGTAGCCAGTGAAGGTCTTGTAAGAGAGGAGAGGTGGACATAGTGCGTTTGGTGAGGAAAATGAGCCTGGCAGCAGCATTGAGGATAGATTGGAGTGGAAAGAGGTATTTGTCAGGAATGCCAGTCATGAGGAGAATACAGTAGTCTTAGTAGCATCCTGGGTGAGAAAGGGCATGATCCTGGAAATATCTTTTAGATGAAAATGGCAGGTTTGCAAGAGGTGCTGAATGTGTGGTTTGAAGGACAGGACCAAGTTTAGTACATGTTACCTATTTTTTCATATTGAGATTTGTGGTTACAGGTAAAGCAAAAGACACCTGCAACGTCCGTAATACGTTGAAAAGTCTTTGCTGGTGACAGCGGAGATTTGCACGGTGCTGGCGCAACTCTCGGATTGGTGTATCTGGAGAATGGGGTGGCCGGGGTCCGTGACAAGTGGTCAAGTAGTTCTTGTGGTTGCAGTGTATACGCATGGAGGAAATGTCCTAGATCATGTCTATTTTAATATTAAGCACACCTATAATACTTTTAGTTGGGCAAATATTGGCCATCATGTATTCATTTTTAGTTCCTGCATATATCTCCGTGGCACAGCGAGGAAAGGCCCCCAATTGAATCCAATTCAGATGGAATCCAAGGGAAAGTTTTAAAAGAATGTGCAAATCAATTAACTGGAATTGTTACAATAATTTTTAATCTGTCCATTGCCATGTGTTGTATGCCTAAATGTTTTAAATCAATTAATATTGTCCCAGTCACTAAAAAAAGGTAAGGCCTATGGGCTGAATGATTATTGCCCAATTGCGCTGACATCTCTTCTAATGAAGGCCTTTGAAAGATTAGTATTTGGGTACATTAAGGAAAGTATGCCACCTGGCCTTGATCCTTTTCCATTTGCCTATAAGGCTAATAGATCCACAGATGTTGCTGCACTTATTTTATTGCATCGAGTTCTTGGCCATCTAGAATTGAAATTTTATTTTGCACAAATTATATATGTAGACTATAGTTCTGCATTCAATTCAGTTGTCTCAATATCATTAAAGGGTAAACTGTCTAACCTGGATCTGAGCAATTTTATTTGCAGATGGATCCTTGATTTTTTGATAAATAGGCCACAGGTTGTTAGAATACAAAATCAATTATCTAGCGAACTGTTGGTAAGCATTGGTGTACCTCAGAGATGTGTTTTGAGCCCCCTGTTGTAGTCTCTGTTTGGCTAAGACCGTTTCTCAAGTTTGGACTTAGTTCTTATTATAAAGTTTGCCGATGACATTGCCATTGTTGGTCTTATTGGTAATAATGATTGGTAATAATGATGAGTCAGAGTATAGATTTGAGGTATCTTGATTAGAAACTTGGAGTCGGGACAATTGTTTAGTTCTAAATGTAGATAAGACCAAGGAAATGATTGTGGACTTTAGGAAATTACATAAGGAAGTATATTGCTCATTAGTCCTAAGTGGCCAGGAGGTAGAGTTGATTGTGTCCTTTAAATTCCTAGGCATAAACATATTGAGGGACCTCTCTTGGAGTGTACACACTCAAGGCTTATCAGGTTTTGTTTTTTTCGGAGGACATTACGTATGTCTGGTATGTGTAGGCAAACACTAGAAAAGTTCTATTCTTGTATCGTTGAGAGTGTCCTCACATTTGGAATTTTGGTATGGTTTGGTACTTGCTCTGCTGCTGAGCGTAAATCTCTTCAGAGAGTGGTATCCTTGACGATTAAAATAATTGCCGTTAATTTTCCTAGTATCTACAATGTGTATGAAAAAGTAGTTGCGAGATGTTCTCTATGTTGCCATCAAATAGGAGGTTTCGATCAATCTTGTGTAGAACCAGTCGTTTAAGAGAAAGTTTCTTTCTGCAGGCGAAAAGTGTTTTAAATAGCAGCATTGTAATATAATTGGAGGAATTTGTTAATAGTAATTTGGAGATGAAGTGAGTGATCTGTATCTTTCATGCTATATATTTTCTTTTTTTTTTTCTGTTTTTGCTCATACTTGAATTTTGTTGATTGTCCACTTTGTGAACATTGATGACAATAAATAATTATTATGATTATTATTATTATTATTATTATTATTATTATTAGCATGCTGAGAGAAGTAGGTGAGAATCTGAATTGTATGTACGTGAAAAGATGGGAACATGAGTGATAGAACAAATGCTAAATGTGTGAACTGTGCATATCCAGTGATGGATAAACCCCACCTCCTTGTCTTTAGGTGTAGGTGAAGTAAATACCAACATGTGAACTACCGTAGCTTCAGGTAAGGCAATGTCTAATTGTGTCACCTATGTTTCTGTTATTTCCAGAAGGTTGAAGTAGCTTGACGTGAACATGTCATGGCTGGAGGTTTGTTTGTTACAAACAGAGCGTGGATTCTATAGACCATGATAAATCAGGTGATTTCCCAAAGGAGGCTGTCACTTAACATGTGGTAGTTGCAGTTTATCTGAAAAAATAAATTTTGTAGCTTGGCTGATAAGTCTACATCTTTTCCCAACAGTGAGCTTACAGATGGAAATAGTTTAATTTATTATACATTACTATACATACACTTTAAGCCTTGGCTTTAGCACTCTCATCCAGTTTGCCTTATTGCATTATTTTCACAATGCAATCGGTTGTACCATATTACAGCCTATGGTACCTTGTAATGTGTATATTAATGCATATATTTTCTTGAAAAAATTTAATAAAAAATTTCTAAGATTTTGATAGAGATAAAAAGTATCAATGACTGAATATATTTAATAGCTCTGTGATATTCATTTTGCAGTATGATGCTACATGTACTCATATTATGATTCATTATGATTGGTTTCACACCTGGGGTTAAGAGTTGTAGAGTACTTAATTGACTCTACACAATCAGTTAAGCTACAATTTTAAAGATTCCTATATAAAATTGAATTCTTCAAACAAAATTATTATGAGTGAAAATATTCTTAAGAACACATAAACACGCAACTGACATAAAGTAAGGCAATAAATGTGCACTGTGCCTTCATTAAAGACAGGGGAGGTCATTTGATAAAATCTCACTATTGCTATACAGTAGAGATACATGGTTCAGAAGAATCTAACAGTAACACATTTTGTGGAACCAATTTGCCTTTTATAGCCTTGTTTGAAAGCAGCCATGATAGCAGACAAAACAGAACAGAAATATGCTCTTGCTTGGTTTTACCCATATTCTACATGGTACCAACTGTGTGGCAAAATTAATGCCATATGCTGTATGTACACCAAACAAAGACATTTGCTATCAGTGCTAACAATAATATACTGCAAATGTGTGCATGGTGCAAATAAAAGTATAGGGAAACGCGAATGGGTCCGGGCCATTTTCGGGGCAACCACGTGACATCACATGCGGCCGCTGCAAGAAAAAACATGGTGGTGGTGTGCCTGTCTTTGCAGTCAGGCTGCGCAGGCAAGGAGCTACCTTTATTTTGCTGGGTCTGGGATGCGAAAGCATCATTGGCGGCAATTAACATGCAGGGTAGCCCCAAGCATGCAAATGTTAGCCTTAAAAAAGAAAATCTGCAACTGATGCTGAAAAAGGTCCTCTGGCCACTTTGGTATATAAAGTATTCTGTTGTCAATTTAGCACTGTTTTTCTTCTTTCCTATTAACCCACTCCATGCTGCCTGTTCATTATCACTACTGGACTTGTTACATTTTGGGAAACGTTAGTTTCCGCATGTTTAATGTAATGGGACCATTCCTTATTAGGGGGCCACTTAATATTTAACAAACTCTGGAAACTTAAAGTGCTCGGAGCTTGCCTGCGAGAACAAATCTTCAGATGGCACTGGTTCTCAGAGTGCTGGAACTACTGGAATAGCAGTGTTACTGATCATGGGGGCAGCTGTCCCCACACCAGAGCATGCATGACCTCTGGTCACACTTGCAAAGAAGCCGGCAACCGGGGTGGTAAGTAACGCTGCTACTGGAATATCAGTGTTACTGATCATGTAAAATCCAAAACCAAAAGTTCAGTAAAATGACCCCAAAAAATGCATTTAAATTAGTGATGTGCACCGGAAATTTTTCGGGTTTTGTGTTTTGGTTTTGGATTCGGTTCCGCGGCCGTGTTTTGGATTCGGACGCGTTTTGGCAAAACCTCCCTGAAATTTTTTTGTCGGATTCGGGTGTGTTTTGGATTCGGGTGTTTTTTTACAAAAAACCCTCAAAAACAGCTTAAATCATAGAATTTGGGGGTCATTTTGATCCCATAGTATTATTAACCTCAATAACCATAATTTACACTTATTTTCAGTCTATTCTGAACACCACAATATTATTTTTAGTCCTAAAATTTGCACCGAGGTCGCTGGATGGCTAAGCTCAGCGACACAAGTGGCTGACACAAACACCTGGCTCATCTAGGAGTGGCACTGCAGTGTCAGACAGGATGGCACTTCAAAAAAATAGTCCCCAAACAGCACATGATGCAAAGAAAAAAAGAGGCACACCATGGTCGCTGTGTGACTAAGCTAAGCGACCCAAGTGGCCGACACAAACACCTGGCCCATCTAGGAGTGGCACTGCAGTGTCAGACAGGATGGCAGATTTAAAAAATAGTCCCCAAACAGCACATGATGCAAAGAAAAAAGAGGCGCACCAAGGTCGCTGTGTGACTAAGCTAAGCGACACAAGTGGCCGACACAAACACCTGGCCCATCTAGGAGTGGCACTGCCGTGTCAGGCAGGATGGCACTTCAAAAAAATAGTCCCCAAACAGCACATGATGCAAAGAAAAAAAGAGGCGCACCAAGGTCGCTGTGTGACTAAGCTAAGCGACACAAGTGGCCGACACAAACACCTGGCCCATCTAGGAGTGGCACTGCAGTGTCAGACAGGATGGCAGATTTAAAAAATAGTCCCCAAACAGCACATGATGCAAAGAAAAAAGAGGCGCACCAAGGTCGCTGTGTGACTAAGCTAAGCGACACAAGTGGCCGACACAAACACCTGGCCCATCTAGGAGTGGCACTGCAGTGTCAGACAGGATGGCACTTCAAAAAAATAGTCCCCAAACAGCACATGATGCAAAGAAAAAAAGAGGCGCAATGAGGTAGCTGTGTGACTAAGCTAAGCGACCCAAGTGGCCGACACAAACACCTGGCCCATCTAGGAGTGGCACTGCAGTGTCAGACAGGATGGCAGATTTAAAAAATAGTCCCCAAACAGCACATGATGCAAAGAAAAAAAGAGGCGCACCAAGGTCGCTGTGTGACTAAGCTAAGCGACACAAGTGGCCGACACAAACACCTGGCCCATCTAGGAGTGGCACTGCAGTGTCAGACAGGATGGCACTTCAAAAAAATAGTCCCCAAAACAGCACATGATGCAAAGAAAAAAAGAGGCACAATGAGGTAGCTGTGTGACTAAGCTAAGCGACACAAGTGGCCGACACAAACACCTGGCCCATCTAGGAGTGGCACTGCAGTTTTCTAGCGAGAGGATGAGTGCTTCCATCCTCATGTGAATCTGAACCACTAGCCATGAACATAGGCCTGGGCCTCAGCCGTTCCTTGCCACTCCGTGCCGTAAATGGCATATTGGCAAGTTTACGCTTCTCATCAGACACTTTCAATTTTGATTTTTGGGTCATTTTACTGAACTTTTGTTTTTGGATTTTACATGCTCTCTACTATGACATTGGGCATCGGCCTAGGCAGACGACGTTGATGGCATTTCATCGTCTCAGCCATGACTAGTGGCAGCAGCTTCAGCACGAGGTGGAAGTGGATCTTGATCTTTCCCTATTTTAACCTCCACATTTTTGTTCTCCATTTTTTAATGTGTGGAATTATATGCCTGTATCAATAGCAATGGCCTACTACTATATATACTGCGCACAACTGAAATGCACCACAGGTATGGATGGATAGTATACTTGGCGACACAGAGGTAGGTAGAGCAGTGGCCTTCCGTAACGTACTGCTAATATACTGGTGGTCACTGTCAGCAAACTGCAAAACTAAAATGCACCACAGGTATAGAATCTAGATGGATAGTATACTTGATGACACAGAGGTAGGTAGAGCAGTGGCCTTCCGTACCGTACTGCTATATATACTGGTGGTCACTGTCAGCAAACTGCAAAACTAAAATGCACCACAGGTATAGAATCTAGATGGATAGTATACTTGACGACACAGAGGTAGGTAGAGCAGTGGCCTTCCGTACCGTACTGCTATATATACTGGTGGTCACTGTCAGCAAACTGCAAAACTAAAATGCACCACAGGTATAGAATCTAGATGGATAGTATACTTGACGACACAGAGGTAGGTAGAGCAGTGGCCTTCCGTACCGTACTGCTATATATACTGGTGGTCACTGTCAGCAAAACTCTGCACTGTACTCCTCCTATATAATACTGCTGGTCCCCAGTCCCCACAATAAAGCAGTGTGAGCACAGATATATGCAGCACACTGAGCACAGATATGGAGCATTTTTCAGGCAGACAACGTATAATACTGGTGGTCACTGTCAGCAAAACTCTGCACTGTACTCCTCCTATATAATACTGCTGGTCCCCAGTCCCCACAATAAAGCAGTGTGAGCACAGATATATGCAGCACACTGAGCACAGATATGGAGCGTTTTTCAGGCAGAGAACGGATAAAACTGGTGGTCACTGATCAGCAAAACTCTGCGGCGTCGCGCGGCTGCTTATATTGAATCCGAATCTCGCGAGAATCCGACAGCGGGATGATGACGTTCGGGCACGCTTGGGTTAACCGAGCAAGGCGGGAAGATTCGAATATGCCTCGGACCCGTGTAAAATGGGTGAAGTTCGGGGGGGTTCGGTATCCAAGGAACCGAACCCGCTCATCACTAATTTAAATCATCTGAGGAGAAATGTAAACTTGCCAATATGCCATTTACGACACAGAGTGGCAAGGAATGGCTAAGGCCCTGGCCTATGTTCATGACTAGTGGTTGAGCTTCACATGATGATGGAAGTCCTCATCCTCCCGCTAGAAAAAATAAAAATAGTTAAGCTGTCAAAAGCACAGCAAAGAACTGTACGTTCTAAGATGGTATCACAAATCCCCAAGGAGAGTCCAAGTGTGTCGGCGGATGCCTGACCTTCCCAACACATGCCCTCGGCAAGTGCTGGAAGGAACACCCACAGTCCAGTTTCTGATATTCAAATTGAAGATGGCACTGTTGAAGTACACCAGGATGAGGATATGGGTGTAGCTGGCACTTAGGAGGAAGTTGACGAGGAGGATTCTGATGGTGATTTGGTTTGTTTAAATCAGGCACCGGGGGAGACAGTTGTTGTCTGTGGGATGAATAAGCCCATCGTCATGCCTGGGCAGAAGACCAAAAAATCCACCTCTTCAGTCTGGAATTATTTCTATCCAAATCCAGACAACTACTGTCTTGCCATATGTACCTTATGTAAAGGTGTAATAAGTAGGGGTAAGGACGTTAACCACCTAGGAACATCCTCCCTTATACGTCACCTGCAGCGCATCCATAAAAAGTCACTGTCAAGTTCAGAAACTATGGCTAAGACCGTAAGCAGTCCAGGGACACCTAAATCCCTTTGTCCTGTTGTATCCAAGCGCCTGCAAATCACACCAGCAACTCCCTCCTCATCAATTTCCTCCTCAATCAGGATCAAAAGTAGTCCTGCAGGCCATGTCATGGCATGACTGACTAATCTCTTATCCGGGATTCCTCCAGAGGATCCTGCATTGCTAAGGCTAAAAAATAAATAAAAAAAAATGACTGAGTATCTGGGTAGACTAGAGGAATGGTCAAGAGTGTGGCAATTACAGTTTAATGCCCAAAAATGCAAAATCATGCACTTGTGTCTCAATAATCCAAAGGCTAAATATAGTATTAATGGCCTTATACTGGAAACTACTGAGGAGGAAAGGGATCTAGGAGTCACTAATTCAGGTGACTTAAAGGCAGGTAAGCAATGTAACAAAGCAATAAGGAAGGCTAGTCAGATGCTTGGCTGCATTGAGAGAGGAATCAGCAGCAGAAAGAAAGAAGTAAAAATGCCACTGTATAGGTCATTGGTACGGCTTCATCTAGTATACTGTGTTCAATTCTGGAGGCCATATCTTCAAAAGGATATTAATACATTAGAGACTGTACAAAGAAGGGCAACTAAAATGGTGCATGGCCTACATCACAAAACTTACCCAGAAAGACTAAAAAAATCTCATTATGTATAGTTTCGAGCAGAGAATAGAAAGGGGGACATGATAGAAACTTTCAAATATATCAAGGGTTTTAACAGAGTCCAGGAGGGAAACATTCTCCATATGAAGAGAAGCAATAGGACACGAGGACATGCACTGAGACTGGAGGGAGGGAGGTTCAGGAGAAATATAAGGAAAAATTACTTCTCAGAAAGGGTAGTGGACAAGTGGATTAGCCTCCCATCAAAGGTGGTAGAGGCTAAGACAGTAGAGCAATTTAAACATGCATGTGATAGACGTAAGGATATCCTTACAAAGAAATAAGGATCAAATAAGTTTTGAGCTAAAAATATGGTTAAAAAAAAAAGGGCAGACTAGATGGGCCAAGTGGTTCTTATCTGCCGTCAAATTCTATGTTTCCTTGGGGGCAGCTGCTTTTTAGAGCAGCTGTATTGTTGTAGCAGCTGTCCCCACACCAGAGCAATGCTGAATTGCTCTGGTGATAAATTTCCACCACCGCAATGCACAGAGTTGGATACTTTATCATCTCGGGCCATCCTGTCACAAATGCTGTATGACATTGATAATAAAAAACTGAAATATATTTTTCAAACCATTTCAATTATAGAATCTGGGCAAATAGGTGTACAGTTTGGTATTTTCTATAAAACCATTCTATCAACCACTCCTCTGCCTGTGTGTTTATACTGTAGGTGTTTTATCTTTATGCTAGAGAATTATACCTGTCCTGATGCTTTTGCCATCTTCGGCCAGAAGAAGTCCTCTGTCACCCCTCTGCTGCATCATGCTGTCAACGTCATTGGATTTGAGCAGAGTAGAACGTCTTGGGGGGCCTTTAACTGCATGACTCTTGAAGTAGGTTTTACTGCTGCCAGATGTACAGATCAGGAGCAATTCATATGCTTTCGGCAGGTCTTGCTTGTGTGTTGGTTAGATCCTTGTGTTTTGACATTCACTATGGCTTTACCTAGCAATTGAAATGATTACTGAGTACAGTTCTTTAATGTGAGCTCAGCAGGCACTGTTTCCATCTCTGCTTAGAATGTGAGTGATTTTTCCTATGGCTGCAACCTCTTTTCTCTTCAGATGTTTTTCTGTTGCTTGTGACCCCCGTCTGTCAGCTTTTTAAACTATATTACAGTAACGCATCTATTTCATCCTATCACCTTATGATACTAAAAGTAGATTGTTCATGTGTGAGCATTACATCTGTCAACTATATATTCCTATGTCCTTTACCATCTCAGTATTCCCCAAGTGTATTCCATTTACTCTGTAAGGAGAATAGCTATTACCGTAGCTTAAGAACATATCGCTACATTTATCTGATATCTGCAGGAATTTCAGACGGCCTGATTCACAGTTTGCTGCAGGTCCATTTGCAGCAAGCAGATTCACGATTATGCGCAGAACGGGCATTGCAATCTAGCCCGCACTTTCCCTCTGTTGTTGTCTTATTGACATACAGCGATGTTGAGGGGGAGGGCAGGGGGTGGAGGAAGGGCTACGTTCCCAGTAAGGGGGGCTGTTGCCCTCGTTTTCTGGGAGGGGAGAGCCAGGGGTCTGCGTGTTACAACACTGATTTTCTTGACGCGCAGGCCCCACTTCCGCTGGTCAGCTGGGTAAGCTGGAGTTTCCTCAGCTGGTCATTAGTGCGGAACCAATGGTCGCAATGTTGGAACCCAGCTTGTGGCATCAGCCACAGTGTGGGGATCACAGATACGTGCAGCATGTGTCTCTTCTACTGAGACATCTCCTGCATGTCCTACAGTGTTGCTTCCATGCAGCATTGTATTTTCGTCAATCTCTGAATCAGTTCCTGTGTCATGCAGACCACAAATTCTGGCATATTTTGACTAATTAAAGTAAAAACAAATCAACATTTTAATATCTGAATATTAGCAAATCAATAACACTATACAGATTTTGTGCACATAGATTTGTTTGTGTGTATATACTGTATACAGAATCATACGGCAACTTGGAATTTAGGAGTCACTATATTTCAGGAGTCATCACTATTTCATGCATCCATTCACTTCATAAAGTATCGTACATTTACCTCTCTGCCTTCCAAATGTTATCATGAAATGTTTTATGGATTCTATTTCTTAAATAGTGATAAACATAAACTATTTAGTTTGTTTTTCCTATTTAAGGATTCTTCCAGCAGTGACTATCAACATGTTTAGGCAACAATAGCTACTGAAGGCAGTTTCTGACAATAGCTTTCCCAAGCTACGGAGATGCAAGGCTTCTAAACGGGGTGGAATGCATCTCTGGACATAGGGGGTCATTCCGAGTTGTTCGTTCGTTATATTTTTCTCGCAACGGAGCGATTAGTCGCTAATGCGCATGCGCAATGTCCGCAGTGCGACTGCGCCAAGTAAATTTGCTATGCAGTAAGGAATTTTACTCACGGCATTACGAGGTTTTTTCTTCGTTCTGGTGATCGTAATGTGATTGACAGGAAGTGGGTGTTTCTGGGCGGAAACTGGCCGTTTTATGGGTGTGTGCGAAAAAACGCTACCGTTTCTGGGAAAAACGCGGAAGTGGCTGGAGAAACGGAGGAGTATCTGGCCGAACGCTGGGTGTGTTTGTGACGTCAAACCAGGAACGAAACTGACTGAACTGATCGCAGTTGCCGAGTAAGTGTGGAGCTACTCAGAAACTGCTAAGAAGTGTCTATTCGCAATTTTGCTAATCTTTCGTTCGCAATTTTGATAAGCTAAGATTCACTCCCAGTAGGCGGCGGCTTAGCGTGTGCAAAGCTGCTAAAAGCAGCTTGTGAGCGAACAACTCGGAATGAGGGCCATAGTACACAACTGTGTCACTGTACACAGTACCCACACTGGCAAAAACAGCCTTAAAACGGTTCTCTCCATTTTAAGCACCAGATTCGTCAGCCTGTATAAAAAAAGCGGGAAGACCGTGCACCATTGAAGGGGCGGGGCTTCACTATGAGAGAATCCAGCAGCTCACCAGCGCCATTTTCCCTCTGCAGTGGACACAGATGCTGACAGGACAGGGACGCGCAGCTCCTCCGGTGTGACTCCAGATTACCTCAACGGTACCAGGGGGTCATAGCTGAGGTACAACTCTGTGTCTCCCTGAAGGGCTCTTTGTGCGTTAATTGTGCTTAACCTTTTCCTGTGTGCTGTCACATTACATTATGTCAGGCAAAGAGTGTGTTTCTTGTACAGTGGAGTGTTCCTCTTCACCAGGGGGCTCACTACTGGGTACTCAGGGTTCACAGGCTAGCAGGGAGGTGGACTCAGAGGGGGGGAATGCAGCTCTGTCACAGGGAATAGAGGCTCTTATAGAGGCTATCAGAGATGTTCTGCATATTCCTGATAAGGTGTCAGAGAAATGTGAGGAATCTTATTTTAATGTAAAAAAGAAGTCCTCAGTCACTTTTCCTGTGTCTAAGGAATTGAATACCCTGTTTGAAGAACCGTGGGTTAATCCTGATAAGAAGTTTCAGAATCCTAATAGGTTGATCTCAACTTTTCCTTTTCCTCTGGAGGTAGGAAAAAATGGGAAAATCCACCGATAGTGGACGCAACAGTCTATAGGCTGTCACGTAAGATTATATTGCCTGTTCCTGGTGCAGCCTCCCTGAAAGACACGGCTGATCATAAAATTGAGGCTACACTCAAATCATTGTACAAAACTGCTGGGGTGGCCCAAAGACCCACTATTGCATGTGCGTGGATCACTAAAGCCATCGCTAAATGGTCAGATAACCTAATTGAGGGGTTAGATTCCTTATCTAGAGGAGATATTGTCTTACTCCTGCAGCATATACAGGACTCTGCAAACTTTATGGTGGAAGCCATAAAGTAAATAGGCATGCTTAACGCATGCACAACCGCTATGGCAGTGTCGGCACGCAGGGGCTTGTGTCTAAGCCAGTGGACTGCTGACACAGATTCCAGGAAAGGCGTGGAAGGCCTACCATTCACAGGAAAGGCCTTGTTTGCAGATGAACTAGAAAAATGGATCTCCACAGCTACTACTGGTAAGTCTACGTATCTTCCTTCCGCAGCTACCCCAACCAAGAAGACTTATTCAACTTCTCAGTTACAGTCCTTGCGGACGCCCAAGTTCAATGGCAATTCCAGAGGTGCTTCTACATCCTCCAGCGACGCAAGAGGTAAACCACGCAAGCCAGCATCTGCAGGTGCTCAGAAACAGAGCCCAGGCTCTGATTCCTCAAAGGCTACAGCATGACAGTGGACAGCAATGCCTGGAGGGCTGTCAGGTAGGAGCTCGACTACAATTCTTCAGTCAGATCTGGTCAAGTTCGTGACAGGATCCCTGGGTCACACTTATTTTCCAGGGCTACAGACTGGAGTTCCAAGAGCTCCCACCTCACAGATTCTTCAAATCAGGCTTGCCAGTTTCACGAGAGGCAGGTATAACTGTACAACATGCCATCCACAAACTGGTACAGACTCACGTAATTGTTCCAGTTCCACCTCATCAGCTAAACAAGGTATACTATTCCAACTTGTTTGTAGTACCGAAACCGAACAGTTCGGTAAGACCAATTTTGAACCTCAAGTCGTTGAACCCGTACTTGCGAGTGTTCAAATTCAAGATGGAGTCTCTGAAAGCGGTGATCTCAGGTCTGGAGGAGAGTGAATTCCTAGTGTCTCTGGATATCAAGGATGCGTACCTTCACATTCCGATCTGGCCACCTCATCAGGCTTATCTACGGTTTGCACTGCAGGACTGTCACTCAGTTCCAGGCCCTGCTATTTGGCCTCTCCACGGCACTGAGGGGTTTCACAAAGGTGATGGCAGAGATGATGTTTCAACTCTGCAAACAGGGAGTGAACATAATTCTGTACCAGGATGATCTCCTGATAAAAGCACCGTCCAGGGAAAGGTTGCTGGACAGCATTGCTCTCTCAACCAAACTTCTCCAGGAGCATGGGTGGATTCTGAACCTACCGAAATCTCACCTAGAGCCAACACGGAGGCTCCCATTCCCAGGAATGATACTGAATATGGAAGGTTTCATGCAAGACCCTTCCAGCTCGATCTGTTGGACAAATGGTCCGGATCGCATGTTCACATGCACTAGAGGATCCGTCTGTCATCAAAAGCCAGGATCTCCCTTCTGTGGTGACTACAGACTTCTCACCTCATTGAGGGTTGGAGGTTCAGAATTCAGAACTGGATTCTGCTAACAACTGGGAAGCAGACTTCCTCAGCAGACACAACCTGCACCCGGGGGAGTGGGGACTTCACCTGGAAATGTTCAGGTGCTTGACAAGTCGATGGGGATATCCACAGATCGACATGATGGCCTCTCGTCTCAACAAGAAGCTCAAGCGGTATTGTTCCAGGTCGAGAGACCCACAGGCGGTGGCGGTAGACGCCCAGACGACTCCATGGGTCTATCAGATGGTGTACGTGTTTCCTCCAGTTCCTCTGATCCCAAGAATTCTAAAGAGAATAAAAAGGGAAAACGTTCAAGCAATTCTAATTGCTCCGGACTGGCCAAAAAGGGCCTGGTTTGCAGACCTTCTGGAGATGCTCCTCGAAGATCTGTGGCATCTACCTCTTTGCGAGGATCTTTTGCAACAGGGCCCGTTCATCTATCAGTACTTACCACGGCTACGTTTGACTGCTTGGATGACCAGCTGATTCTAGCCAGGAGAAGGATCCCTAACACGGTTATCCCGACTATGATCCAAGCCAGGAAGGGGGTAACGCTAAACATTACCATTGTATTTGGAAGACATATGTCTTAAGGACGTTTCCTGCTTTTTCTACAAGCAGGAGTGGATGTGGGCCTACGTCTGGGCTCCATAAAAGTCCACATTTCGGCATTGTCCATTTTCTTTCGTATGAGGACAGAGCTGAACTCATAACTCGTCAGTAATTTCTTCCTAAGGTGGTATCTGTGTTTCACATCAACCAACCTCCTATTGTGGTCCCGGTTGTCACCGACACCTCTGCTACTTCAAAGTCTTTGGATGTTGTGAGGGCTTTGAAGGTGTATGTGAAAAGAACTGGGCAAAAACAGACAGACATAGAGGTAGGGAGGCCCTGCTTGTAAGATTACAATCTATAGGGAAATAGGCATTGATACACAAGGATAGATCCTACCTATTGCATAATGGTCCGCCAGATTGCTAGGTTCTTAATGGGTTGTATGATATGATCACACAGCAATGTTGGAAGACAAAATATGTGAGGTTATGTGGACTGTACAGAGAGGATGTAATTAGATAGGGAAGCATCAAAGGTTATGTGGGTGGTCTGGAATTTGATAGGCTTGTCTGAAGAAGTGAGTTTTCAGGAAACGTTTAAAGGTTTGGAGACTAGAGGTGAGTTTAATTGTGCGTGGGATGGCATTGCACAGAGTGGGTGAAGCCTGGATAAAGTCCTGTAATTTTGAGTGTGAACAAGTAATACGTGTGGATGAGAGACGGAGATCTTGTCCAGAGCGGATAGGTTGGGTAGGGAGATATTTTGAGATGAGTGAAGAGATTTATGATGGTGCAGTTTGGTTAATAGCCTTGTATGTAAGTATTTTATATTTAATAATGTAGAATACCGGTAACCAATGGAGGGACTGACTGAGCGGATCAGCAGACGATGAACGTCTAGCAAGGAAGATTAGCCTTACAGCTGCATTTAAGATGGATTGTAGTGGTGAGAGCTTATGTTTGGGAAGACCAGTAAGGAGTCTATTCCAATAATCAATGCGGGAGATGATTAGTGCACAGATTAGAGTTTTTGCAGTGTCTTGTGTAAAATAAGGACTTATTTTGGATATGTTTTTTTGGTGCATGTAACATGATTTAGAGACAGATTGAATATGTGAAACAAAGGACAGTTCAGAGTCAAGGAATAAACCTAGGCAAAGAGCTTGTGGGGTGGGGTGGATAGTTGCATTGTCAACAGTTATGGAGATATCAGGTTGGTAACTACTCTTGGCTGGTGGGAAAATAATTAATTCTGTTTTGGAAATGTTGAGTGTTAGGTGGTGAGATGACATCCAAGATGAAATGGCAGACAGGCATTCAGTGACACGAACCAATACAGATGGTGATAAATCAGGGGAGGATAGGTAGATTTGAGAATCATCAGCGTACAAATGATACTGAAATCCGAAGGATCTGATTAGTTTACCAAGAGATGTGGCATAGATTGAGAAAAGCAGAGGACCTAAGGCTGAGCCTTGCGTTACTCCAACTGATATAGGTAGAGAAGAGGAGGTAGAATAAGAGAAGTGAACACTGAAAGAGTGATTAGATAGGTAGGATGAGAACCAAGTAAGGACCGTGTCCTGAAGACCTATGGATTGTAGTGTTTGTATAAGAAGAGAATGGTCAACAGTGTCAAAAACAGCAGTGAAATCTACAAGATTAAGAATTGTGTAATGGCCTTTCGATCTAGCAGTGACCAGATCGTTCACTACTTTGGTCAGTTCCGTCTCTGTGGAGTGTTGAGCACGAAAGCCTGACTGAAGTGGGTCCAGTAAGTTGTGGGAATTAAGAAAGTGTGTAAGGGAGACTTCCGGTGGGCGGACCAAGCTACTGGCCGCGTTTTACATATCTCTCCGCTTCCCAACCTTCAAACACCTCTTAACGCCAAGATTAGTGTCCACAAATGGTATTACTAGGCACCGGAGATAGTGGTGGGTAAGAGGCTGCTGCCCCCAGCTCCCCACCGCCCTGCCATCACCGGAATCAAGGCGTCTGGAGAGTCTGCTCAGTGGGCACCATCTTCCTGCACCTGTCCTCCCCTGCTCTGACACCGCCAAGGCTGTGACACTGCACCTTCCCTGTGAGCATACGGGAGACGGGCAGTGAGCGGTCCAGTCTGTCATCCCTCCGGCCTTGGCCCGCCGCTCTCCCCCTGTACTGCCCGGTTCGTGCTGGTGCTGTGGCGCCTGGGGAGAAAGTGCACAGCGGGCACTATCTCCCTGCACCTGTACCCCCTCGTGCTGACACTGCTGTGATTGGGTCACTGTGCCCTCTTTGTGAGCGGGCAGAGGGCAGGAGGTGAGTGGTCCGGTCGCTCGCCATCCCTCTCTCCCTGCTATTGACTGCCTGATTCATGCTGGTGCTGCAGCACCTGGGGAGAAAATACACAATGGGCGCCATCCTGCCTCCCCCCTCCCATGATACAACTACCTCCTCCATGTCAATCAACCTGCTCTGTACCATCCTGCTCCCATAGACACCACTAAGAGCGGAGATCCAACACTCCAATACCACAGCTCTGGTCACTGAACTGGTGATCCCTCACCTCTACAACTGAGCTGCTGTGACATACTTTGGGGGAAAAGTGTTGTTGCCCCCCACATAATCTGCAGTGTCTAATATCCCGCTCCTTCTGTTAGAAATTCCCTAGGGATTCTCTACCTCTGTCTCTGAAGCTCATGCTTATTGGACAGTGTCTGCCTATGCTGCTGACCATTGCACAATTCTTACATTTATGAAAGACAGCTTGCCATAGTGCTCTTTCAACGTTTGCTGCGAAACTCTGCTCACTCTCGATTGCTGGTTTTATTTCTGTGTCCAGTAGTGTAGTGCTTCTCCTACTTTCCTAACCATGGATAAGTTTGTTGCTAAATCTCAGAGGGGCGTCAGGGGTGGTATGAATGCCAAAGCTCGAGAAACAGGCCGGCACCAAGCCCACCACCCTCTCCCCCTAGAGATGATATACTGCAGGGTGTATCAGATCCTACTGCTTATAGCATGGCATCCATAGCCAAAGCTCAGGAGATATCTGATTTATTGTCCCCTCTCTTGGATAAGAAGCTTGCCGGCCTGCAGGTGGCCATTGAATCTACTGTCACTCAACTTAAGGAACATAGTGCCCGCTTCGACGAAGCTGAACAATGAATATCCAATGTAGAGGATGACTTGATTGCTGCAAAAGCGACCATCGCCTCCCAGGAAGCCTCACTCATAGCGATACATGATAAATTGGTAGATTTCGATAATAGGAACCGTCGTAACAACCTTCGCCTGATAGGTCTACCTGAATCGGTCAAGCAAAAAGACCTGATGGAGTTGGTTTCTGGGTGGCCTCCTACAGAATTGAGTTGTCTACCAAAGTCGGGTGCATTACTCATAGAGAGGGTTCATCGTATCGGTCCAGACCAACAAAATGATCATCGCAGACCCAGGCTGGTCATCTTCAAATTTTTTAATTACGTGGATAAAGTCTGCATGTTGGATGCCTACAGGAAATCTCGTGATTTGAACTACCATGGAGACTTCTACTGTTCCAGGATTTCTCCTACCAAGTGGCGATGAAAAGGAAAGAATTCGCACATGTCTGTAAATCCCTCTTTGATGCTGGTCTTCGTTTCGCACTTCTCTATCCGGCCAAACTGCGGGTGCAACTGGATGGAAAAAATCATTTCTTTGAATCTGTACAGCCTGTGAAATAATTTATTGCTTCGCTTTCCACTCACTCGAATACGTTGTCAGATGACACAGACTGAAACCAGGGCTGGTTTGCAACTATTGCAAGTATAACATCCTTTAAGTAAACTGTAATGTCACTACAGTTAGGTTTGTTGCTTAATTTTTGCTTACAATTTATGACAAAGATGTTGCCACTGTTTTGCCATAAGCTTGAGTCATCATGGTCTCATTTGTTATCTTGGACTGCCTGTCTTACTGGCGGTTACATTATGCCTTGTCCCCCTTCCACCCCTCTTCCTCATTGTTTCGAAAGAGTTACTGATGTTTCTGATAGGCCCTTCTGGCCTATGGTTTGGGTTCAAAAGATTAAGAAATTAGTTGGAACTGTGAAATGTATTTTTTGTTTTGCATTGCTTTTGTTACTTATATTATACAGGAGACTTTTATTGGTGGCACCTCTGCTAGCTGGGACCAGGGGGGTCACCTACATGATGTTTGAATAATTTTTTTCTCTTCCCAAAGTTAGGTATTGGTTAATATGATACACACACAAACTTCACTGATCATAAATCGGGAGCATATACATTTTTTTACTTGGAATGTAGAGGGCCTTAACACCCCACAAAAAGTGCTGCAACACTTGAAATGGTTCAAGCTGGACGTAGCTGTGTTACAGGAAACACACTGGCGGGATGGGGATCCTAATACTCTTATAGATACTTGGTTCTCCGACTATATATCGGCTTCCTACACTGCTAAACAACGCGGGATGGTTCTCATTATTAACAAATACTTACAATACACAGTGTTGGATAAGTTGAGTGACCCGGAAGGGTGATATCTATTCGTGATATTACGATTGGCAGGTGAAATATATACCATAGCAACGATATATGCTCCAACCGTCCCTAACAACGCCTTATTTACCGATGTTTATGTTAAACTGCAAGATTGGGCTACAGGACACATAATTCTAGGTGGGGATTTCAATACCACTCTTAATCAATCATTAGACAAATCCAATATTGCCACCCGTACTACACCACCAGCTGCGCTTGCCTTGTTGATAGACTACTTAAATCTCTCAGACCCATGAAGGTTTCAAAACCCAGTGGGTAAAGACTACACCTTTTACCCTCATCCACACCATACCTCTTCAAGAATTGACCTCTGGCTTGTCCCCACTTCTCTGTTAGTTAGAGTCCATCGCTCCTAAATTGAAAATATTGCCGTGTCAGATCATGCTCCAACGTGGTTCACCCTGGCACTTCCCTCCCCAAGATTATCTACCTTTAATTGGAGGTTCCCCTCTTATTTATCGGACTCCCCAGATTTTAAATTGTCTATGGAGCAACATTTTTTAAATTATGTTGATGATAACATCCAACATATAGAAGATGTTAATTTGTTTTGGGCTGCATCTAAGCCGGTGATAAGGGGCCACATAATTGCATATGTCAAAGCTAAATGCAAATCTTTAAATAAAAGGCTGCAGGACCTTAGTCTGGTGGTCTCCAACTCTTATGCTGCAATGCTGACTAATAATACTCCAGAAACTAGTCAGTTGTATACTGACACGAAATCGATGTATGACTCCTTATGCACTGAAAAGGCACAGTACTCATTAGATTATAAAAAAAATAGCTATTTTAGATTTGGCAACAAAGCCGGCAAACTATTGGCATCTGTGATAAGGAACCAGCGGCAAACGACACACATACCAAAAATTGTCACAGACATAAGCCCCTTGCGTCTGCCCCTGATATTGCTGCTTCATTTCTAGACTACTGTACATGCTTGTACACGGCTCCCCCCGACAATCCTTTATTAGGCATGGACTTTGTTAGAAAAGCTGGGGTTCCGATCTTGACGGATGATGAGGGTGATGCGTTGGTAGACACTATTTCAGAGCAGGAACTTAAAACTCCGGGTCCTGATGGCCTTAGCGCTGATTACTACAAATTGTTGTCCCCACATTTATTACCATATTTACTAAATTTGTTTAATTCAATCCTCTCAGGAGGAGAGCCCCCACATGATTTCATGCAAGCCCGGATAATTCTATTGCCCAAGCCAGATAAAGACCCCACGTTGGTCATGTCCTATCGCCCCATATCTCTTCTGAACCAAGACCTTAAGATACTGACGACTATAATAGCACAGAGGTTGTTGCCGAACATACTCCACCCCTCCCAAAATGGTTTTGTCAAAGGCCGCGCCTCGGTGCATAATATTCGACAGGTAGTAGCCGCATTGACCCGATCCTTGACTGATTCGGGAAACAACTCTTTATTGATTAGTTGCGATGCCGACAAAGCCTTCGATAGGGTGTCATGGGCACATTTGCTTTGTGTACTACATACCCAAAATTTTGGGGTGGGATTTATTAGTTTGTTCCGTAAACTACGCTCCCCCTACCGCTTTTCTGACAGTTAATGGCCTAAACACCTCAAACTTTCCTTTATCACGTGGTACCCGGCAGGGCTGCCCACTATCCCCTTTATTATTTAATTTAGCGTTAGATCCCTTGATTAGAATGTTCCACCTATACACTCCTTGGCGTGGGATAGAGGTGGACCAACAAATATTGAAAGTCTCAGCCTATGCAGATGATCTCCTCTTGTATTTTACAAACCCCCAGGAGGCATTCCCGGGCTTCTTACAAATATTGGATGATTTCGAACAGATTTCAGGTTTTCTAATAAATAAAACAAAAACCCATGCATTAGCCTTATGACCTGGCGTGAAGGAAAACTGGACAGAGGGTTTTCCATTTCTATGGGCAGATTCCTCCCTTAAATATCTTGGTTTAAATATAACGATAAATCCGTTGGATTTATACATGGCGAACTTTCCTGGGTTGATAGCTCGTACTGTCAGATTTTAAAAGCTGGCGTCATTTACCATTATCTTATATAGGCAGATGTTACTTGATTAAGATAATATAATTCACTAGGCTGTTATACGCCATACAAATGCTTCCCATTTTATTAAAAGACTCAGAATTAAAACTTTTAAACAAGGCCCTTAGTACATTTATTTGGGCGGGGAAGAAGCCAAGAATATCACTGTTTAAACTGAGTCAATCCCCCTCTTTTGGGGGTATAAATCTTCCCTGCATACATAATTATACCTTAGCAGCAAATTACCGATATGCGGTGGATTGGCTTCACACCACCAGTAACTATGCATATACTGTCCTGGAACAAGCCTTCTGTCCAGATATAGCTTTGCCTAGTCTGTTGCATATGAGGCCTTCTGACCACCCACCTAGTGTATCTGGTAATCTTTTACTTACCACTGCTTGTACCGCCTGGCGACTAGCTAGAACTGGTTTGATACTCTCAGCCTGAGACACGATTTTTCGCTCACTTTATCCCACTGATACTATGGGTACTCTTTTAATGTGGGGCTCTCCATTGTCGATGTCTTGGTACAGAAAGGGTCTTAGTTTAATTTTCCATATATTACGAGAAAATTGTTGGACATCACTACCACTTCCCCACTACGTGATAAATACCCAGACTTGTCTATACCATTTTTTGTTTATTATCAGCTCCGCAGCTTCACCTGCATTGTGCTTTCTAAATTAACTGACAAAGACACCTCAAACGAGTTGGATATTATGGTCAGAAATGCCACTAATAGAGGGTTCTCAACTTCCCTATTATATAGGCATATTAAACAATGCATAAATTTGGAGGGTTTGCAGACGGGAATGGCGAATTGGGTCGTTGACTTACCTGATGTTCCCATTGCGACACTTCTTGATGCTTTCACACGTCTTAATAAGACCTTAGTATCTGCATCTTACATGGAAATGCAATACAAATTACTGCAACGGGCGTATTATACCCCTAAACAACGTTTATTAATGAGCGCCTCTACTGATTCTAACTGCTTCAAATGTGCAGCACTAGATGCAGATTTATATCACTACATGTGGAGCTGCCCGGTGTCACGATCCGGGTATCTGGACGCCATTACTTACCCTTCGGATGCCTCCTGGGGCTGGCTCGGCGTTCCAGGACCGGATCCCGCTGTTCCTGGGTTTCCACATGCAGAATGTCAGAGTGGTGATTTCGTCGGCCGCGGCCTCCGCTGTGCCCGCGTGGTTGGATGTGCGCTTGTCGGTCTGGCGTCTCCTGTCTCCTGTGGCCGGCGTCGCCATTGCTGTTTCGGTTCTCACATGGATTGCAGACCAGACTTCCCTCCGGGTGTCTGCATGGGCGCAGCCATCTTGGATTTTGTCATCTGATCATTTCCACCAATCTGCTGTCTGTATTGTTGATTTGCATAATTGCCTAGCCAACCCCTTCCTTGCTGCAGGTATAAGTAAGCTGTGCCTGAGCAAGGAAGGCGTCAGTGCTTTGGTTGTCTAACCTAGTTCCAGTTTGTCTCTCTCCTGTGGTTGTCTTCCAGGTTCCAGCTCCTGTCTCCAGACTTCTGCTATAGAGACCCGCACCAGCATTCCATCTGCGGTGTAGCCTGACTCCTCGATCCATTCTGGACTCACCTGTTTCCAGCTACAACAATCACCTGCTTCCAGCCCAGCTTCCAGCAGTGTACAGCTTCTCTTAAAGGGCCGGTGTCCTTTCTGCAGTTTACCACTCTCCACCGGTATTATTATTTCACCGCTCTCAAACAATCACCTGCTTCCAGCCCAGCTTCCAGCAGTGTATAGCTTCTCTTAAAGGGCCGGTGTCCTTTTCTGCAGTTTACCACTCTCCACCGGTATTATTATTTCACCGCTCTCAAACTCCAAACTTCATTATTATTTCATCGCTCTCAAGTTCGTTTATTATTTAACTGGTTCCAGCCAGTATCCACTCCGTACCAACAACAGTCTGGTTCCAGCCAGTATCCACAGTAGCCGTTTTACCTTCAGCAGCCCAGCCTTTCCTGGAACATCAGCTGGTACGATCCTGGGTTCTCTCCATTGCTACAGTCAGGCCTGGTAAGGACTTTCCAACTAGAAGATTATAAGAACTGTCTCACACTACCAGTGCCTGTGGCCCTTGCCACCCTGTAGTACCCAGGAATAGTATTTATCCTCTGTTGACTTTTATGTTTCCTTTTACTGCTGCTGTGTTACGGAGTTTGTCATAATAAACATCATTGACTTTTATCCTGGTTGTCGTGGTCACGCCTTCGGGCAGTTATTCTACATGTTACTTACATGTCTAGGGGTCTGATACAACCTCCCAGGTTCCGTTACATCTCAACCCCTACAACTGAGGCTGCCTCCCGTCAGCTCAGGCCCTCAGTTGTGACAGTAAGCACTGACCTAATGAATCCAGCCGGAGACCAGGATCAAGCGACCAGGCCGATGCAAGAACTGGCAGCCCGACTTGAACATCAGGAGGCTGCACAGGGCCACATCATCCGCTGACTCCAGGATCTCTCTACACGGCTGGATGGGATTCAAACGACCCTCCGTGGACCTGGCACATCCGGTGCGTCCACTACAGTAACACCAGCTGTAACCCCACCCACCTTACCCATTTCCAGTCCACATCTTCATCTTCCAACGCCAGCAAAATTTGATGGATCTCCAAGGTTCTGCAGGGGATTTCTCAATCAATGTGAAATCCACTTTGAGCTTCTACCTGGCAATTTCTTCAGTGACCGTACCAAAATTGCCTATATCATCTCCCTTCTCAGTGGCTCAGCCCTTGACTGGGCATCACCTTTATGGGAGAAGTCTGATCCCCTGCTATCCTCCTATACTGACTTTGTAGCTACATTCAGGCGCATCTTCGACGAGCCAGGCCGGATAACATCTGCTTCATCTGAGATTCTCCGTTTACGCCAGGGAACACGTACTGTGGGACAGTATCTTATACAGTTTAAAATCCTAGCATCTGAACTGGCATGGAATGACGAGGCCCTGTATGCTGCATTCTGGCATGGCTTATCAGAACGCATCAAGGATGAGTTAGCTACCAGAGACTTGCCCTCTAAGTTGGATGAGCTAATTTCTCTTTGCACGAAGGTTGATCTACGTTTCAGAGAGAGAGCAACCGAGCGAGGAAGATCATCTACTCCTAAATCTTCTGCTCCTCCTCCTCGTCAACCATCTCCATCCAAGGATGAGCCTATGCAAATTAGTCGTTACCGTCTATCTCCCGCTGAGCGCCGAAGACGTCTCTCTGAGCCTCTCTGTCTCTACTGTGCAGCTCCGTCGCACACTATCAATGTCTGTCCCAAACGTCCGGGAAACTCCAGATCCTAGCTCGCCAAGGAGAGGGCCGGCTAGGAGTAATGATCTCCTCTCCATCTCCTCATGACTGTAACCTCCCAGTGTCGCTCCAAATTGCTCAACGTTACAGGAACGTCATTGCCCTCCTTGATTCCGGAGCAGCTGGGAATTTCATAACCGAAGCTTATGTTAAACGGTGGTCCCTACCCACCGAGAGACTGTCCTCGTCCATCTCTTTGACTGCCGTGGATGGCAGCAAGATTTTTGACGCAGTCATTTCCTTAAGGACTCTTCCAGTTCGTCTGAGAGTGGGAGTTCTTCATTCTGAGTATATTTCTTTTTTAGTGATTCCAAGAGCCACACATCCAGTGGTTTTAGGCCTTCCATGGCTCCGTCTCCACAACCCATCAATTGACTGGACGACTACGCAAATACTGGCATGGGGTCCCTCCTGTGCTGAGACTTGTTTAGCCAAAGTTCTTCCTGTTTGTTCTTCCTTCCCCAGGTCATCTGATGTTCCGCCTCCTCCATATCAAGACTTCACGGACGTGTTCAGTAAAGCCTCTGCTGATATCCTTCCTCCTCATAGAGAATGGGACTGCCCAATCGACCTCATTCCAGGGAAGGTTCCACCGCGAGGCCGAACTTATCCGTTGTCTCTGCCTGAGACACACTCCATGGAAGAGTACATCAAAGAGAACCTGGCGAAGGGTTTCATCCGACCATCTTCTTCTCCAGCCGGCGCAGGCTTCTTCTTCGTTAAGAAGAAAGACGGTGGTCTGCTTCCGTGCATCGACTACAGAGGTCTGAACGACATTACCGTCAAGAACTGATACCCTTTACCCCTGATTACCGAGCTCTTTGATAGAGTTAGTGGTGCAACTATTTTCACAAAGCTGGACTTGAGGGGTGCCTACAATCTCATCCGAATCCGTGAGGGTGACGAGTGGAAGACCGCCTTTAACACCCGTGACGGACATTATGAGTACCTCGTCATGCCCTTCGGATTGAGCAACGCTCCAGCAGTCTTCCAGCACTTCGTGAATGAGATTTTCAGGGACATCTTGTACCGCCATGTCGTGGTTTATCTAGACGACATCCTCATTTTTGCTAATAATCTCGAAGATCATCGTTTCTGGGTAAAAGAGGTTCTTTCCCGTCTCCGTGTCAATCACCTCTATTGTAAATTGGAGAAGTGTGTGTTTGAAGTTAAAACCATTCCGTTTCTAGGTTACATTGTGTCCGGTTCCGGACTAGAGATGGATCCTGAGAAACTCCAAGCAATCCAGAATTGGCCTATACCCTTAAGCCTCAAAGGGGTCCAGAGGTTCTTAGGGTTCGCCAATTATTATAGAAAATTTATACGAGACTTTTCCACCATTGTGGCGCCTATCACTGCATTAACCAAGAAAGGTGCTAATCCGTCCAAGTGGTCCGAGGAAGCTACACAGGCCTTTCACCTTCTGAAGCAACGGTTCATCTCTGCACCAGTTCTGAAACAGCCCGACACCGACTCTCCTTTTATCTTAGAGGTAGATGCCTCCTCCGTTGGAGTAGGAGCAGTGTTATCCCAGAGGGCCAAAGATGGACATCTACATCCTTGCAGTTTCTTCTCCCGGAAGTTCTCCCCAGCTGAGCGCAACTATGCCATGGGCGATCAGGAGTTGCTAGCCATCAAGCTCGCTCTGGAGGAGTGGAGATACCTGTTGGAGGGAGCTTCCCACTCAATCACCATACTTACCGACCACAAAAATCTTTTATATCTCAAAGGCGCACAATGTCTGAATCCTCGTCAGGCCAGATGGGCACTTTTCTTCTCTAGGTTTGACTGTAAACTCCAGTTCTGTCCGGGTTCTCAGAATCGTAAGGCCGATGCCCTTTCCCGCTCATGGGAGCAAGAAAATGAGTCCGAGTCTGCAGACAAGCATCCTATTATTAATCTGTTGGCATTCTCCACGGTAGGGATGGACTCTACGCCTCCACCAGGGAAAAGTTTTGTTAAGCCAGTTCTAAGGAAGAAGCTCATGCATTGGGCCCATGCTTCCCGTTTTGCTGGACATACAGGCATTCAGAAAACCCTTGAATTTATTTCTAGGTCCTACTGGTGGCCAACTCTGAAGAAGGACGTTATGGAATTTATTGCCTCCTGCCCAAAGTGTGCCCAACACAAAGTCTCCCGCCAGTCGCCTGCGGGGCAACTGGTTCCATTATCTGTTCCCCGTCGACCTTGGACCCATTTGTCGATGGACTTTGTTTCCGATCTACCTATCTGCAACAAGTTTAATACCATCTGGGTGGTAGTTGACCGGTTCACCAAGATGGCACATTTCATCCCTCTCACCGGTCTTCCGTCAGCTTCCAAGTTGGCTCAAGTGTTTATACAAGAGATCTTCCGACTTCACGGTCTTCCTGAAGAGATCATCTCGGATCGTGGAGTACAATTTGTAGCCAAATTTTGGCGAAGTTTGTGTCAAGCCCTCCAAGTCAAGTTAAAGTTTTCCACGGCTTACCATCCTCAGACCAATGGTCAAACCGAGAGGGTGAATCAGGACTTGGAGGCCTTCCTCCGTATATATGTGTCTTCCTCTCAAGATGACTGGGTTCAACTCCTTCCTTGGGCCGAGTTCAGCCACAACAATCAATACCATTCCTCATCTTCTTCTACACCATTCTTCATTAATTATGGATTCCACCCTAAAGTCCCAGAATTCCAACCGCTTCCCGCAACTTCTGTTCCAGCAGTGGATGTCACCTTGCGTCAGTTTTCAAATAACTGGAGGAACGTCCGCGCAGCCCTGCTTAAAGCCTCATTCAGGTATAAGAAGTTTGCCGATAGGAAGCGTAGAGCGGTTCTTGCTCTCAAGGTGGGTGATCGTGTGTGGCTGTCCACGAAGAATTTGAGGTTGAGAGTTCCCAGCATGAAATTTGCACCTCGCTACATCGGACCCTTCAAGATTGAACAAGTCATCAATCCTGTTGCTTACAGGTTACAGTTACCATCCTTCTTGAAAATACCCAGGACATTTCATGTTTCTTTGTTGAAACCGCTGATCTTGAATCGGTTTCATTCCGCACTTCCTCCAGCTCCCAAAGTTCAGACTCAACGGGGAGTCGAGTACGAGGTGGCCAAGATTTTGGACTCACGTTTCCGTTACGGTCAGTTACAATACCTCATTGACTGGAAGGGCTATGGTCCTGAAGAACGCTCTTGGACCAATGCCTCAGACGTCCATGCTCCTGCCTTGGTCCGAAATTTCCACGCAAAGTTTCCTTTAAAGCCTAAGAAGTGTCCTGGGGCCACTCCTAAAGGGGGGGGGTGCTGTCACGATCCGGGTATCTGGACGCCATTACTTACCCTTCGGATGCCTCCTGGGGCTGGCTCGGCATTCCAGGACCGGATCCCGCTGTTCCTGGGTTTCCACATGCAGAATGTCAGAGTGGTGATTTCGTCGGCCGCGGCCTCCGCTGTGCCCGCGTGGTTGGGTGTGCGCTTGTCGGTCTGGCGTCTCCTGTCTCCTGTGGCCGGCGTCGGCATTGCTGTTTCGGTTCTCACATGGATTGCAGACCAGACTTCCCTCCGGGTGTCTGCATGGGCGCAGCCATCTTGGATTTTGTCATCTGATCATTTCCACCAATCTGCTGTCTGTATTGTTGATTTGCATAATTGCCTAGCCAACCCCTTCCTTGCTGCAGGTATAAGTAAGCTGTGCCTGAGCAAGGAAGGCGTCAGTGCTTTGGTTGTCTAACCTAGTTCCAGTTTGTCTCTCTCCTGTGGTTGTCTTCCAGGTTCCAGCTCTTGTCTCCAGACTTCTGCTATAGAGACCCGCACCAGCATTCCATCTGCGGTGTAGCCTGACTCCCCGATCCATTCTGGACTCACCTGTTTCCAGCTACAACAATCACCTGCTTCCAGCCCAGCTTCCAGCAGTGTACAGCTTCTCTTAAAGGGCCGGTGTCCTTTCTGCAGTTTACCACTCTCCACCGGTATTATCATTTCACCGCTCTCAATCAATCACCTGCTTCCAGCCCAGCTTCCAGCAGTGTATAGCTTCTCTTAAAGGGCCGGTGTCCTTTTCTGCAGTTTACCACTCTCCACCGGTATTATTATTTCACCGCTCTCAAACTCCAAACTTCATTATTATTTCATCGCTCTCAAGTTCGTTTATTATTTAACTGGTTCCAGCCAGTATCCACTCCGTACCAACAACAGTCTGGTTCCAGCCAGTGTCCACAGCAGCCGTTTTACCTTCAGCAGCCCAGCCTTTCCTGGAACATCAGCTGGTACGATCCTGGGTTCTCTCCATTGCTACAGTCAGGCCTGGTAAGGACTTTCCAACTAGAAGATTATAAGAACTGTCTCACACTACCAGTGCCTGTGGCCCTTGCCACCCTGTAGTACCCAGGAATAGTATTTATCCTCTGTTGACTTTTATGTTTCCTTTTACTGCTGCTGTGTTACGGAGTTTGTCATAATAAACATCATTGACTTTTATCCTGGTTGTCGTGGTCACGCCTTCGGGCAGTTATTCTACATGTTACTTACATGTCTAGGGGTCTGATACAACCTCCCAGGTTCCGTTACATCTCAACCCCTACAACTGAGGCTGCCTCCCGTCAGCTCAGGCCCTCAGTTGTGACACCCGGAAGGGCATAAATTTTGGGTGTTGATAGGTCAATATATTGAAGACACTTATGACATCACTGCTACGCTCACTCCTGAGTGGGCGTTGTGGGACATATATACGTCCTCTGCTAGGAATAGACCAACATTGGGACAAAGGCTCTTTCTGGCCAAATTAGCAGTGGCTGTACAGAAAACAATATTGTTGCAATGGATTTCATCAGACCCACTGGCGTTATCTCTATTCTTGCCTAGGGTGTCATACCTTTTCTTAATGGATTGGCTCGAAATGTCTCTCAATAAAAAGGAGCGGGCTGAATTTTGTTAAAATATCTGGTTACCCCATGTCCATTCCTTGCTCCTACCCGTCAAAGATTCATTGAGAACGGCAATCTCATTAACATCTTGATATAACCTTGAAATACTTACCTCTGGTAGACCTCCTTTCTAAATGTATGTCTCTTATGCAAATGTTTACTGCTTCCCATGTTTTTGTTTTTATTTTTGTTTTTATTATTATTTTACTATATGTGTGATCTCCTGGTCTTGATCTACATGAAGTGAATTCTGATACCTGCAATGCATTTTACTTAAATCTCAAGCTTTGTCTCGATATTGTTAATATTTTGTGTATAACCTATGTGTTCTGTTATATACATGTAAGGTTCACTAATAAAATATTTTGGAAAAAAAGAAAGTGTGTAAGGCAAGTGTAGGCAAGTCTCTCAAGTAGCTTGGAGAGACATGGGAGCTGAGAGATGGTAGGGTAGTTTTTTCAGAATGGGAGTAATTACTGCATGCTTAAACAGAGAAGGAAAGATACCAGTAGAGAGAGAGATTACAGATTTTAGTTAACGTTGGGATAAGCATAGGAAACAAAGTTTTACTGACTTGTGAGGGTATAGGATCAAGAGGTAGTGGAGTAGGAGGATGAAAAGAGTGTTGATACTTCATCTTCACTTGTGGGATTAAATGAAGAGAAAGTGCAGAGGGATCAGGTAGGGAATTGAGCAGGTCACTGGCTGATTTAGAGCATACAATTTAAACTCGGATTTTATCAATCTTATCCTTGAAGTAGGAAGCAAGTTCTTGTGCACGGATAGTAGCTAATGGGGGAAGTGGGGGAGGGTAAATAAGTGATTTAAATGTATTAAAAAGTCGCTTTGGGTTGGTGACATGAGAAGAGATGAGAGATTGGAAATATGTTTGTTTGGCAGTGTCCAGGGCCTGATGATAGGAGTGGTAGGTGGTCTTATTTGTGAGAAAGTCACTTGGATTCAGAGATTTACGCCACTGACATTCTACTTTACGTGACAGTTTTTGTAGGACAAAAGACACTAAGCCCAAAGTGTTGTCTCAAAGTGGCACATAAGGCCTCTGAATACAGACTTAGAAACTCAAGTGGCATCAAGGTGCCTGTTGTAAGTGGTTGAAAGCTGGAGCAGAGGACATGTAAAAGATAAAAGGACGGCTCCCAGTCCTCTCTTCAGTAGAAAGGAGGAGATGGATTATCTCAATTGGGAAGGGAGTTTTTCAGTCCAGAAGAGCTGTCTGGGACTTGAATGCTGGAGAGATAACACCATTAAACCTGCTAGCATCGTACATCTTTTTTTGCTGAAAATGTATCTCACAGTAGTTGTAATGAGATGTGGCACTGGCAAGGTTGCACCAGGAGACTGTGCTGATTAATTTGATATGCAACACTTGTATATCTGGGTGCGACTGAGTCAGTATATGAAGCAAAATGGAACCTGACATGAAAAAAGGCCATGACATAATCTGTATATAAAGTGCTACAATGTAGAAGCTGCAGCTTTTTTCCAATACAAGTCTCACTGTCTCTGTATACAGACTCAGTCACACATACATGTACAAGTGTCGCATATCAAATTAATTAGCACAGTCTCCTGGTGCATCCTAGTCACGCAGGGCCGGCTCCAGGCACGTTCGAATTGAGCGGCCGCGCGGGGCGCCACCCTTAATGGGCGCCGCGCGCTGGCGCCGCCATTTTCGTTCCTGGAGCCGGCCCTGTGCTGCGCTGCCCTGCCTATTGTGTTCTTGTGCGCTGTGCGGCGCCGGCATCTGACGTCAGACGCCAGCGCAGCGCACATAGCGCACACCACCGCCACACCGCCCGCGCCCCTTCTCCCTCAGACAGCAGCACTCCTCTCCCTCCCAGCGCAGCAGGTATTGGGGGCATTATGGATGGCATTATGTGGGGGCTACACTGTGGGGTCATATCTGCACTGTGGGGGCATTCATTTATCAGGCACTGTGCGGGCACTTATTTATCAGGCACTGTGGGGTCATATCTGCACTGTGGGGGCATTCATTTATCAGGCACTGTGCGGGCATTTATTTATCAGGCACTGTGGGGTCATATCTGCACTGTGGGGGCATTCATTTATCAGGCACTGTGGGGGCATTTATTTATCAGGCGCTGTGGGGGCATTTATTTATCTGGCACTGTAGGAGCATATCTGGCACTGGGGGCATTTATTTATCTGGCACTGGGGGCGTTTATGTATCTGGCACTGTGGGGGCATTTATGTATCTGGCACTGTGGGGGCATATCTGCACTGTGGGGGATTTAATGTATCTGGCACTGTGAGGGCATATCTGGCACTGGGGGCATTAATGTATCTGGCACTGTGGGGGAATATCTGGCACTGGGGGCATTAATGTATCTGGCACTGTGGGGGCATATCTGGCACTGGGGGCATTAATGTATCTGGCACTGTGGGGGCATATCTGGCACTGGGGGCATTAATGTATCTGGCACTGTGGGGGCATATCTGGCACTGGGGGCATTAATGTATCTGGCACTGTGGGGGCATATCTGGCACTGGGGGCATTAATGTATCTGGCACTGTGGGGGCATTAATGTATCTGGCACTGTGGGGGGCATTAATGTATCTGGCACTGTGGGGGGCATTAATGTATCTGACACTGTGGGGGGCATTAATGTATCTGACACTGTGGGGGGCAGTAATGTATCTGGCACTGTGTGGGCACTTATGTATCTGGCACTGTGTGGGCACTTATGCATCTGGCACTGGGGGCATTTATGTATCTGGCACTGGGGGCATATATGTATCTGGCACTGGGGGCATTTATGTATCTGGCACTGGGGGGGCATATCTGCCACTGTGTCGGCACTTATGTATCTGGCACTGTGGGGGCATTTATGTATCTGGCACTGTGGGGGCATATCTGCACTGTGGGGGCATTTATGTATCTGGCACTTTGGGGGCATTTTTGTATCTGAACTGTGGGTGCATATCTGGCACTGTGTGGCCATTTATGTAGCTGGCACTGCTGGGGGGGCATGTCACGTGTAGCTGGCACTGCTGGGGGGCATGTCACATGTAGCTGGCACTGCTGGGGGGCATGTCACGTGTAGCTGGCACTGCTGGGGGGCATGTCATGTAGTGTTCCCGCTAGGCGTCTGTGGCTAGGCAATGTGTCTCAGTGCTCTCCCTGGTGCAATGTGTCTCAGTGCTGTGCCTGGCGCAAAGTGTATAGGAGGTTCTACCTGGTGCAGTGTGTATTAGCTGCACTACTGTGTGGTGTAATGTAAATTGCCACTATTATGTGGCCACGTACCTTCCCCACGAAGTAACTCCCCTTAATTTTTGCTGCGCGCCGAAGGCGCGCACTGTCCATGCTTTGGCATATAGGTATGGGAACAACAAGCAGTATGTACATCATTTTGCCCTCCTAACTTAAAAATGTGCCCTCCCTGTGATCAGCACCATGCCCTAAAAAGTGAACACTATCATGTGTAGCTGGCACTGCTGCGGGGCATGTCATGTGTAGCTGGCACTGCTGCGGGGCATGTCATGTGTAGCTGGCACTGATGCGGGGCATGTCATGTCTAGCTGGCACTGCTGCGGGGCATGTCATGTGTAGCTGGCACTGCTGGGGGGCATGTCATGTCTATCTGGCACTGCACATTATGTGTATCTGGCACTATACTGGAGACATTGTGTGTAAGGAACACTACTATGGCTATGTGTAAGGCTGCTAATTGTGTGAAAATATATTTATAGTTTGATATGAAGTTACGAGGCCACGCCCACTTTTCCAGAGGCCACGCCCTTCGGCGCGCGCATGGGGGGGGGGGCGCTTTTAAATTTTCTCGCTCAGGGTGCTAGTAGGCCTGGAGCCGGCCCTGTAGTCACGTATGCTTTCACGTGACCTGTAGGCTCACTCGCACCAGGCATCTCATGCTGCATGGCGCATTGAGACTAGATGTATGAGGACACAGCTGTATGTGCCTAAGTTAAATAAAATACATGTATAAAGCCCTTTATAAACTTTTCAATTATGAGAAGTGGTCTGCAACAACTATATAACATATGATTCATCCATTCATTTAGCGATACCCTATAGACAGATAAAGCTTACTGTACGCGAGTTCATTGTCAAAATCCATGTGCACCAAAGACAGCCTCCCTAGGTGAGGTTAAAACTGCAGACTGTTGAAATCATATATATAAAAGCCTAACTAGGGGTATTAGCAGGGCATTAACTGCATATGCCCTGTGACGGAGTTCTGGACGCACCACCACAGCCACCATGACTCAGAACGCGCATCTATCCTCTGCGCCAGCTGCTGCTGCTCACTATAATGCATGTAGCGCTACTGTATGTATGTAGCTGCAGCTGTCGGCCCATGTGATCTACCCCCTTCCGGCTCCTCTGTCTCCCGCAGTTGTGAAGTCTAGAAAGACTGACGATGGGAATAGTGAGCAGTGAAGATAATCTGTGACCTGGCGCAACACCAACAGGTAAGATAGGGCTGGAGGAAGGAGGGGGATACGGTCATTAGGTCAACACAGCTTAGGTCGACAGTCATTAGGTCAACCACTAAATGTCGACATGCATTAGGTCGACATGGTCAATAGGTTGACGTGGTCATTAGGTCGACATGTACAAGGTTGACAGGTCAAAAGGTCGACATGAGTTTGTTTGTTTTTTAATCATTTTTTTGGACTTTTTCATACTTGACGATCCACGTCGACTACAATTGGGAACGGTAACCTGCCCGAAGCATGACGAGCAAAGCGAGCCATGCAAGGGGACACGGTGCACTAATTGGGGTTCGCCGTCACTTTATGAAGAAAACGACACCATAAACAGTCCAAAACCCATGTTGACATTTTGACCTGTCGACCTAGTACATGTCGACCTAATGGCCATGCTGACCTGTTGCCCCTGTCGACCTAATGCATGTCGACCTTCCATGGTCAACCTAATGACTGTCAACATAATTTGAGTCGACCCAACGACCCATACCCGAAGGAGGAGGGTTGTGGAAGGAGGAGTGAGGAGGTGGAGAAGGAGCAATGATGAGGAGGAATGATAATAATTCACAGCAGCTGGGGGATAATGTGGATGAGGGATGATGTGTATGAATGAGGAGGATTGATGATTGATGATGAGGAATGAGGAGTTGGAATGATGAGGAGGAGCAATGAGGAGGAGGAATGGTGATGATTATGCACAGTTGGAGGGGTTGATGGGGAATACTGTGAATACTGTACTTATGTACATGTGATTTTTTTATTTTTTTATTTTTAATAAATTAGCAAAAAATTCAAAAAATACTTTTTTTCACGTTGTCATTATGGGGTATTGTGTATAGAATTTTGAGGGAAAATTTAATTTATGCCATTTTGGAATAAGGCTGTAACATAACAAAATGTGGAAAAAGTAAAGTGCTGTGAATACTTTCCGGGTGCACTGTACAAATGCCGCATAGCATCAGTAATTCCAACGGAATCTTTTCTTCATGTACAATGATCAATGATCCACCAATGACTGTCTTGTCCATATGACAGCCAGGGAAGTTATAAAAGTTCTGAGAAGAGATGAGCGGCTCCAGTTCTCCGAGACCCAGACCCACCCAAACTTTGTGTTCCGAGTCCGGACCCGAGTCCGGCTCAGGGCTTCCCACCAGATTCGCATCCCAAAACTAGGCAAAACATCATCATCCTGCTGTTGGATTCTTGCAGGGTTTTGGATTCTATAAAGGTCCCGGTGATCACTGATCAGATACACCACCAGTCAACAGACAGAGCACCCCTGGCCTGATACACCAGCCCGACAGCAGCCCCACGACCCACAACCCAGCACTGAGACGACATGTCCGTTCAGTGCACTCTCCATTGCTGGAGTGAAAATAGCGCCGATCACCGGGACCTTTATAGAATCCAAAACCCTGCGAGAATCCGACAGTGGGATGATGACGTTTTACCTTGTTTTGGGATCTACTGTAAGTCTTGCCGGAGAAATGGATCAGCTCATCTCTAGTCCAGGGGTGTTCTGTCTGTTGTTTGGTGAGGTGTCTGACAACAAGGGGTGATCTGTCCATATACATCCATTGTTAAAAAAAATACCAGTATACTGAGTGTTTACATACAGGGGCTGGTGTGCCCTTTTAGTACCTATCCAGGAGTGCTCTGTATGTCGTCTGGTGGTGTATCTGACAACAAGGGGTGATGCGTCCCGTCAGACTGCAGTATATCATTATTTCGTACTCGTACACATTTTGGCGACACTGTTGGTGAAATTAAATTACAGTGTTTAATTACTATTTCTGACTTATACATGTATTTTGCAACACTGTGGGTGAAATTAAACCGCAGTTTTTGATTACTATTTCTGACTCATACACGTATTGTGCGACACTGTGGGTGAAGGTGGTACCACAGTAATATATTTTTGTACTCATCTCATACATTTATTGTGCGACACTGTTGGTGAAATTAAACCGCAGTGTTTGATTGCTATTTCATTTTTGTACAAATTGTGGTGTGTGCTGTACCCCAATTAATTCGTGTTTGTGAAAAGATATGGAGGATGAACAATTGAGAGGAGAGCAAGAAGCACATACTAGTGGTGCAGGTGCTGCCACAAGTCATGACCATACAAGTCTGTTAGCGTCATCTACTAAGGCCGATGCCCAGTGGCATAGGGGGCTTAAGTCAGGGCATGTAATATCATTGAATTTTACAGTGGTAAAGAAAAAAACATCAAAAGGAAAATTAGCTGCAAAGGCAGTAAGACAAACTGTGCATTTAGAACGTCAGACATTCTTGAGGTACGATTAGGGGTTTCCCCGTCAGCTATGTGTGAGTCTAACATTTTTCACAATGGGGGTCATTCCGAGTTGTTCGCTCGCTAGCAGATTTTAGCAGCATTGCACACGCTAGGCCGCCGCCCTCTGGGAGTGTATCTTAGCTTAGCAGAATTGCAAACGAAAGATTAGCAGAATTGCGAATAGAAAATTCTTAGCAGTTTCTGAGTAGCTCGAGACTTACTCCTACATTGCGATCAGCTCAACCCGTTTAGTTCCTGGTTTGACGTCACAAACACGCCCTGTGTTCGGTCAGCCACTTCCCTGTTTCTCCAGACACTCCCGCGTTTTATCCTGGCACGCCTGCGTTTTTCCGCACACTCCCTGAAAACGGTCAGTTTCCGCCCAGAAACACCCACTTCCTGTCTATCACACTCCGATCACGTCAACGATGAAAATTCTTTGTTCGGACATGAGTAAATCTACTAAGTTTTGTACTAAAATACTTAGCACATGCACACTGCGTACCATGCGCATGCACATTTTTGCCTTAATCACTCCGTTGCGAAAATCGTCAACTAGCGAACAACTCGGAATGACCCCCTATGTCCTCACAGAGAAGCCTCTTTCACCTTCTTCTTCCACCATTTCTGCACCATCTGCACATGTGGGGAGCAGTACCAGTAAACATGGTGATGATGAGGACATAATAGAAATTTGGGATTCATGTGTGGAAGTGGGACAGGATGGGGGTCTATGGGGTGGTCTTCTGTATACCGGCGGTCGGGCTCCCGGCGCTCAGTATACCGGCGCCGGGAGCCCGACCGCCGGCATACCGACACTTATTTTCCCTCGTGGGGGTCCACGACCCCCATAGAGGGAGAATAAAATAGTGTGGCGCGCGTAGCGCGCCACCGTGCCCGTAGCGTGGCGAGCGCAGCGAGCCCGCAAGGGGCTCATTTGCGCTCGCCACACTGTCGGTCAGCCGGCGGTCGGGCTCCCGGCGCCGGTATGCTGGGCGCCGGGAGCCCGACCGCCGGCCAGCCGTAGTGAACCCGGTCTATGTGTGTACTCTCTGACAGTGAGTATGTTGACAATGATGTTGTTTGTGCAAGGCATCCAGCAGTGGCTGCAGGTGTGGCCCGTGATAAAAAGAAAGCCATTGTGATGGCTTTTGATAAGACCAAAAAAAAAACACCTCTTGGGTATGGGATTATTTTTCCCTAAATCCTGACAATGGTTGTGAAGGCATCTGCTCCATTTGTGAGGTCAAAGTCAGTAGAGGTAGGAACATTAGCCTTTTAGGCACCTCCTCTATGTTATGTCGTTTGGGGCGAAGATATGAAATTTATTGTACAAGATTATAATGTAATTAACACCTCATCATAAACACCTCAGCATTAGTGATCAGAGCCAGTACTTCTATAAAATAGTTTTGTGGGGGCCCAAACAAAGCACTTCAGCCACAAAAGTGTCATTCCCTGTCGCTGAATTGCTTGCTTTGTTAAATTGTGCATGTCTTTTTTAATATCCAACATACAGATGTGTCTTCTTACATCCTTGCTGCAGTCACGCTAAACAGCCCTTCAAATCGCACTATGCCGTAGCGGGACTTGGTAGCGCATAGTATCTTTTTTTGCATCAATTGCCGTGAAAATGCGCCTTAGATGCAATGTAATGAAATAGGACGAGCAGCTTCTACTGATTAAAATGATATGTACAGTAGCATGCCTATATTCTGTGTATAATAGCGGCTCTATCTGCATCGGAAATGAAACATGACATTGTTTTCCAGAAAAACACTGTAGCATACAGAATATAGGCATGCTGCATATCATTTTAATCACCAGCAACAGACACAAAAAAGATGCTCAGTGCAACCAAGTCACACGGCACTCATGCGTTATGTGTACCCAGTGGTGCCGAGAAAGGGGGGGGGTACAAATTACCTGGGCCCAGGTCTGATGGAGGGGCCCAGGCCCATGCCTCCTTTGATTTGGCCATGCCCCCTAAAAAGTACCTGGGCCCAGGCAGGCTCTCTACTGCCCTAGATGGGAGGCATGCCATGCTCCTGTGAGTGGGTTCTTCTCATGTGGTAGACATACCCCCAAAGAGGTGTGGCCATGCCTCATGCATGCTGTGGTCACACCCCCTCCAGGGGGTGGGGGAACCAGAAAGTTGTTTTACTGGGGCTCAGGATTTCTCTTGGCAGCCCTGTGTGTAACGCGACTTGTAGCGCATGGTGCAATGTTGTATGGGTGAGAGGGAGGGGCCAAGGGCAAGTTCATCTTGCACCGCTTTTCTTTTCTGCACTGCCGTGTGGCAATGTTTCATAGAAGTGCTATAAACTATTGCGTGTTTGTGCCTCTGCTGTGTCGGTTAGTGACCACCCAGCTCGCTGGAACCTTTGGCCGACAATGGATGAAAACAATATTGTGAACTGTGAGGTGGTCAAAATTCATTGGAAACAACTGGAAATTAATGTTATTGAGGTTAATAATACTGTAGAAACAAAAACAGGCCCAAATTCTGTAATTTTAGCAGTTTTTATGATTATTTTTTTTTAAAATCCAAAACAAATACAGATCCAAAACCCACAAGGGCGGTTTTGGCAAAACCAATACTGATCCAAAACATGAAGGCGATACAGATTTAAAACAAGAACCCAAAACCAAAGATTTGGGGCCGGTGCACATCTTTAGTTCTGAGCCTGGTACTCTAAGGGGACATGACCTATTGGTTGGCTTGACCATTCCCAGTCGTGCATATCAGACCCTCATAAGATGCAATACTGCTGTAAAGAGAAGCTGGGTTGTGGCCATACCATATTGTGGGCATAGCTAAACCTCCTTGGCTGGCCCAGGTACTTATTCCTGTCCACATTCACCTCTTAGCATCCAAGTGATACTATTGTTCAACACATTTAAAACTTGACATGCGTAATACATTTTGGGTCATTGATGACAATAAAAATGTGCTAACATGATTCCATAGAAAGTAAAGCAAGCACAATAGCAGAAGACTGGACATATGAATTAACAATACGGAAAATAAATTGCTTCTGGGTTGCAACACTGCATTTATATTGTTGTGTTGAAAATGACCCTCACCCCCTGCCCTTAATATCACTCAACCAATGTGTGCTCTTCAGCAGCCGCATTCATAAAAACACAGCTCTCTTCATTATTTGTTTAGCTATGTGCTTTAAACAACATACAACCAATGTCATTAAAACTGTCTTTAGTGTAAAGAAGAACAAGGAGTCCTGGAAGTGATGGTATGGCCCACAGAACCTTGAATTCCACATCATTGAGTCTGTCTTGATTACATGAAGAGACAGAAGGATTTGAGCAAGCCTACATCCACAGAAGTTTGGAACAATCTCCCTGCCGAATTCCTTTAAAAACTGTATACAATTGTACCTAGAAGAATTAATGCTGTTTTGAAGGCAAAGAGTGGTCACACCAAATATTGATTTGATTTAGATTTTTATTCTGATCATTGACTTAGCATTTTGTTAATTGCTAAAAATAAATTAAAAACATTTCTATTTTTGAAAGCATTCTTACTTTAAAGCATTTTTTTCCACATCTGCCTAAAACTTTTGCACAGTACTATAGGTACCATGCTCCTTTGCCTAGACCTGGTCCAGTGCACTACCTGACCACCACGGCCCTGAGGGGGGCACATCTCAACCTCTGACCCCTGCTTGCTCCCCATCTTGCTGCTGCTCAGATCCTCAGCAGTGCTTCTCAGTGCCACAATCTTCTCTCAAGTTGCCTGGTATTTTGCTTGACCTCAGGCCCCCCAGCGATACAAAGTTTCTGTTCCTCTCTCTAGGCCCAGGAGACATTTTCAATACTGAGCATTCACCCTGCTAAAAACAGGCAGCAGCATTGTAGATACAGGGACAGCACGCCAGCGTTATTTCGAATGTGGCACCAGCTGCAAGCCAATCAGAGCTTGCGGATTGGCAATCAATCAGGAGTGGCAGCTTCTGATTGTCTGCCAGTCCATGAGCTCCGATTTGCTCCTGGCAATTGCCACATTCGATATGCAGCTGGCGCGTTCTCCCTGATTCTACAATGCCTCTGCCTGCCAGTGCACTACTATTCCATGCCACTGCCACCCAGGCCCCCTTTCTGTCCGAGCCCGGTACTCAAGTCCTGGGTGTCCAACTATGATGGCGGCCCCAAATATACAACATGACTGTGGTTTTTGTGAACCAGGCTTGTGGGTAACTGGATGACTGTGTGTATATTTGGCTGGTCTGTGGGAATCAGTGAGATGAAGTAGTATGGAGCAATCCTTGACTGTGGATCGAACCTGAGCCTCGGCAGAGGGAGCCGCATCCTAACCACTGCATCACCAGGGACTTGGTGTTGATAGGATGGTATTGGTGAGAACGAACTAGATATACTGTCACAGGAGTAGGTGTTTGTGTACTCAAGGTTACTATGACACAGGCTATCTGGAGTTACGCAGATCTGGGGTGAAGATCTGAAGACGTTGAACTGGACTGGTTAACGGTGAGACTGGAACTGGGCTGGTTACCGGTGAGACTGAGAACCGCATTGTGAACCGGGCTGGGTACCGGTATAACTAGAAACGCAACTGTATGTAGAACAATGACTGTGGCTGTAACTTTAAGACGAGGCTAAAGATGAACTGAAGACTGTAGCTGTGTCTTTAAGACGAGACTGAAGAATACTGCGGCTGTGGCTTTAAGACGAAACTGACGAATACTGCGGCTGTGTCTCTAAGATGAGACTGATGAATACTGCTGCTGTGGCTTTAAGATGAGACTGAAAAATGCTGTGGCTTTAAGACGAGACTGAAGAATACTGCAGCTGTGTCTTCAAGATGAGACTGAAGAATACTGCAGCTGTGTCTTTAAGATGAGACTGAAAAATACTGCAGCTGTGTCTTTATTATGAGACTGATGAATACTGCGACTGTTGCATTAAGACAAGACTGATGAATACTGCAGCTGTGGCTTTAAGACGAGACTGAAGAATACTGCAGCTGTGTCTTTAAGACAAGACTGATGAATACTCAGGCTGCGTCTTTAAGATGAGACTGATGAATACTCTGGTGGCGTCTTTAAGACAAGTCTGATACTGGATATAACTGGTAACGCAACTGTAATCCAGACTGGTTAGTGAAAGAGCAGAGTTTTACAGGAACCAAAGTAAAAGTGTTACCTTTTAGAGAGCTCAGCTATGAAGCTCACACAGAGCTGTGTGACATAAGGAAATGGCCCCCTCTGTAACACAAGTCTCTACTTATACTTCCTGGTCCTTAGTGATTGGTGATCAGAAACAGGTGATTCAGAGAGTCTCAGGCTGGCACAGGATTGGATAGCTCCAGGTCAGGTGATCAGACCCTTTCATGTCAGTACTCCAGGTTAGGCTCTGATGCGGAGTGAGGCCTAGCAGGCCAGAAGAACACTGAAGCCTAAAGTCCTAAAATAAACAGAGGATGCTGGCTTTTAGGCCCAAACATCAGAGAGCTGAGAACAGTGGAGAATATATCTGGTGGCCAATGGAGTCAGAGAGGCATATGGTATAATAACAACAATGATTGCTGTATAGGCACAGCATAGAGAGATTTGCTGAATTCAATGTTTACACAGAAATGTAATCAACACTGGTGGAGCTTGTTACCTCTCAGCACTCAGGAAACTCATGGTACTGGCAAACTGTTTATCCCAGTGAGCAGAAAAGACACAGGATCCAGGACAAATGGCAGAGGTAAGTCACCAAATATGAGAAATACAGTCAGGATCATGACATGTGTGATTACTACTGAATAGATTCTATGTAATAAGTCAGCATTCTCTTTCTGTAAACCCAACCAACCTCACCACTCTTCTGTATTTTCAAGTGGCCCAATGGTATCAAAGGTTTATTTCTCAATTTGTGCCAATACGCTTAGATTTGTGCTAGAGATGTGCGCTTGACCATTTTTGCTGGTTTTGGTTTGGGCTCTAATTAATTTTTGTTTGGGATTTGGTTTTGTATGTTTGCAGTGACTGGTTTTAGTTTTGCATTTTTTTCAAAAATTGACAAAAAAAACCTAATATATAATTTGTGCCTTTTTCCCCCCTAGAGCAGTGGTTCTCAAACTGTGTGCCGTGCCACCCTGGGGTACCTTGGATTGGTTGTCCAGGACCAAGTCAAATTATTTATGGTCAATGTAATAGGCAATACCAGTGCTGGTGGCTGTCAATCATAAAATATGTGGATAAACAGAAGCAGATCATGCCATCACCATACAACTGAACTTAAGGATGGCATATAAACACAATTTACTTAAATTAATATTTCTTTCTAAATTTCTCAGTAATACCCCTCTCAGACAGAAACTGAAATTACCGGGTAAAGCAATTCTACACGGTAATTTCATGAAAAACGCTGGTCCTTTTACTGTGTGAAATGTCAACCCGGGTTGAAATTCCCAGGACTACGACCTTGGAATTTACCAGGGTCAGAGACCCGGGTATTTCGATCCCTGGTTGACTCTTTCACACAGACAAAATACCCATGCTGATCCGCAAATTACCGGGTTGAAATTCTCAACTCAGTAATTTGCTTGTCTGTGTGAAAGGGGGGGATGGGGGGGGGGGGGTCAGGCAGAGCCCGGCTACACGACCTGGCACTGAATTGCTGAGTAATTGCCGGGTTTTCTGTCTGAAAGTGGTATTAGAATCGTTTGGCCTAGGGGTGCCATGAAAAAATTATGAGACCCTAGGGCGCCGTTCTTAAAAAGAGTTTGGGAGCCACTGCCCTAGAGTATTATTAACCTCAATAACATTAATTTCCACTCATTTCAACTCAATTCTAACCACCTCACAGCTCACAATATTGTTTTCATCCAATTTAGGCTAAAAGGCTGCACCAAGCTAGCTAGGTGAGTAAGCTAAGTGACAGTGAGGTGAGGCCTAGATGCAAAAAAACAATAAAAGAAAGAATTAAAAAAGATTTATTGATTAATTATGGTAGGCAACTGTATAGTCCACGCTATCCATATTGATGAACTCAACATACACAAGTTGTAGAATGAAAAAGAACAATTCTTCTTTATTGACAACTCACAGTGGCGAATCACCCCACTTATATTTATTATGTCAACAATATAAGAAGAATAAAAAAAAATAGGATTTTAATTACCAACCTGTAAATCCTTTTGTCGTAGTCCCTAGAGGATGCTGGGGTTCCATTTAGTACCATGGAGTATAGACGGGTCCCTTGGGAGCCATGGGCACTTTAAGTTTAATAGTGTGGGCTGGCTCCTCCCTCTATGCCCCTCCTTCCAGACTCAGTCTAGAAACTGTGCCCGAGGAGACGGACATACTTCGATAGAAGGAAATATACAGATAGTGGTGAGATTCACACTAGCTCACACCGAATTGAAAAACCATGCTGACCAGCATGCAACATGGAGACACCAAGCAAACCAGCATGCAACATGGAGAAGCCATGCAAACCAGCATGCAACATGGAGAAACCATTCAAACCAGCATGTAACTTGAAGAAATCAAACGTACCAGCATGAAATATGAAGAAATTATGCCAACCGGCACGCAACATGAAGAAACCATGCCAACCAGCATGCAACATGAAGAAACCTTGTTAACCCTCATGCAACATGAGGAAACCATCTAAGCAGCATACAACATGAAGAAACCATGCTAATCAGCAGGAACAAGAAGAAACCATGCTAATCAGCAGGAAAGAGGAACAGCAACAGCTGAACCAATACTTAACCAAGTAACAATGCAGGAAAACGAAGCACTGGGCGGGCGCCCAGCATCCTCTACGGACTACGAGAAAAGGATTTACCGGTAGGTAATTAAAATACTATTTTCTCTTACGTCCTAGAGGATGCTGGGGTTCCATTTAGTACCATGGGGATGTACCAAAGCTCCCAGTACGGGAGGGAGAATGCTGAGGTTCCTGCAGAAGAGAATGACCAAACTTAAGGTCCTCAGAGGCCAAAGCATCAAACTTGAAGAACTTAGCCAACGTGTTTGACTCTGACCAAGTAGCTGCCCGACAAAGCTGACAAGCCGACACACCGTGGGCAGCCGTCCAGGAAGAACCCACTTTACGGGTATAGTGGGCCTCCACAGAATTTAGACACGGCAATCCTGCCATAGAATAAGCATGCTGGATAGTAAACCTGATGCAATGAGAAATCACCTGCTTAGAAGCAGGACACCGAACCTTGTTGGGATCATAAAGGACAAACAGAGCATCCGACTTTCTGTGACGAGAAGTTCTCTTCACATAAAACTTGTGAAGATGAGATCCCTACCACTTGACTAGGAGATCCAGTTGGAAAAACCATGCAAGGAACCTTCGGTACTGTCGAGCCTCATAGGAGGCAACCATCTTCCCCATAAGGGGAATGTACTGATGAACCGATATCTGGGCTGGCTTCAGGACATCCCGGAACATTGATTGGATCACCAACACTTTTTCCACTGGTAGAAACACCCTCTGCACTTCTATGTCAAGAATCATCTCCAGGAAGGAACGCCTCCTTTTCGGTTCCAAAGTGAAATTGGAAGTTTCAGGATCCACCCAAGATCCCGGGACAGTTGATGGTAGAGAGCAACACTCTGTAACATCATCTCCCTGTAGGATGTTAAGGTCATCCAGATATTGAATTATGTCCACTCCTGGTCTTTAGAGTAGGAGCACAATCGCAGCCCTGGCCTTGATGAACACCCACGGTGTTGCGTAGAAGCCAAGTGCAGTGTTTGGAACTAGAAGTGATATAGTTGTAGTGCAACCTTACATAGGTCTAGAGAGGCGGCCAGATTGGAATGTGAAGGTACGCACCCCTGATATCCCGGGATACCAGGAATTCCTCTATATCTCGACCAGAGATTACCACTCTCAGACTCCCTCCTGAATTGAACACCCACCAGTAGGGGTCCAATGACCTTATGTTTGAATAGTAACCCCTGTTACGTAAACGAGATGGAAACAGAATAATGACATGCGTTTGACAAATGTTAGAATAGCTTCCAGCAGTATTGTATTTTCAGCCTGAGAAGCTAGTAAGCCTGATTTGAAGAATCTGTGAGGCGGGAGTACTAGAAACTCCACTCTACACCCCTGGGCATCCTAACGTTTCCCAGGGGACTAGACAGAATATCGCCCAGATGTTTTACTGAAATCTTTTTAGTCTCTCTCCCACCAGCTTGATCCACAGGCAGTGAAGTCCATTGTCAAAACGAAGGTTTTGAGAATACTGGACCCGAAACTGTTCCTAGGAACCTGGCGTTGCAGGTTTTCTGGAAATCCCTCCCCCCCGTCCTCTAAAGGAAGTGGAGGAACCCTTGGGTTTATGTGTAAACATTGTGGTTTGAAGGGATTGCAGTATAGGTGTAGGATCTAATTCCCTGGACTGCGCAGCTGCGGAAGGAAGATTTGTCCACTTATCTGCAGTTGGCTCGGATATTCCCGTATCCCGAGCATCCCAACAGGGCCTCACCCGTTGAAGGGCTGATTCACCATACCTTACTTGGATTCTGTATCCGCAGTCCTTTGGTGTAGTCACTGTCCCCTGTGTGTCGAAACTGCCAGGGCAGTGGTCCCTGAATTAAGCAAGGCCAATCTCCTTCATGGCGTCCAGCCGTGAAGCAAACAGAATCCTGTATATGACATAGAAACAAGTACATGTCACTTCTACACATCTAAATCATCAAGTAAAGAGCCTGACCACATTACAATATCCCCAGAGATCTACGCAATAGTGGTTCTCCGAGTCACACCTGCAGCAGTGTATTAGAGATTAGACTCAATCCGCGATCAGCCTTTATGGAGGAATTGTGCAATTTATTAAGTGTGGATTTAAGAAGTGTGTTATCCGAACAGTTAAAAAAACAGTTGAACAAACATTGAACAACATCAAGGAAAGGTAACTTACTTTAACAACTTACTCCAACTCCACTTAACCCATAAACCACAAACAACCTCAGCATGTTCATCAAACTACTGTTTCTTATTTCAATTCATGGAATTCTCACCAAATTTAACACATTCTACACTCACCATGAAACTCACCCCTCTGTACATATTACAGTTTCTATTCTCCACTCCCCTCTTCTAAACACTCATGAGCTTTATACTTATAAACACTCGCAAACATCCACCAATATTTATCTCACTCTTCTGCATTTATTAGCTGGTGACATATCACCAAATCCAGGCCCCAACCACCTTTCCTTCTCACACTCTGCTGTCTCAAAACAACATAGAAATCCATCTAACCTCATAAATATAACATGTCTCCCATCCCCCTCCAAGTCACTAAAATGTGCCTTATTGAATGCACGCTCTGTTTGTAACAAATTAACATCCATCCATGACCTTTTCATATCTCACAACTTTAATCTGCTGGCTATAACAGAAACATGGCTCACACAATCAGACACTGCCTCCCCTGCAGCACTGTCACACGGTGGTTTCCATTTCTCACACACATCTAGGCTTAACAATAGTAAAGGTGGTGGGGTTGGAATCTTACTGTCACAGTTTTTCACATACACTGTTCTACCTCAGGTTCCATAGCTCGCATTCACATCATTTGAAGTTCACTCTATCAGGATTTTCATCCCCTTCTCTCTGCATGTTGCAGCTATCTATCGCCCTCCTGGGCAACCTAAACAACAATTTCTAGAAGATTTTTCTGCCTGGCTCCCACACTTCTTATCCTCTGACATCTCCACCATCATTATGGGCGATTTCAATATAGCTCTTGACAGTCCACAATCTGTTCATGCATCCAAACTCCTCTCTCTAACCTCCTCTCTTGGCCTAACCCAATGGTCCGACTCCTCTACTCACCAGGAGGGCCACTACCTTGATCTTGTGTTCACCAGGCTCTGCTCAGTTTCCGAATTCATTAACACTCCTTTCCCTCTCTCTGATCACAACCTGATCACCTTCACAATCTCTTCTATTACTTTAGATTCTAGGACACTAACACCAAGCAAGCCTCCTCTAACCCGCAGAAATACTAACAATATACATTTTCAACAACTTTCCACTTCTCTGCAACAACTGCTCTCACCAATCTCTACATTTACCACACCTGACACTGCTGTATCCCACCTGCACCAGACCCTAGAGAGTGCCCTTGATGAAGTGGCTCCAGCTACCCATCACACTCCACGTAGGCTTAGATGCCAACCATGGCACTCTAAATCAACAAGACACCTACAAAAACTGTCACGTAAAGTAGAACGTCAGTGGCGGAAATCTCAGAATCCAAGTGACTTTCTCACATATAAGACTACCTACCACTCCAGGCCCTGGACACTGCCAAACAAACATATTTCCACTCTCTCATCTCTTATCATGCCACCAACCCCAAGCGACTATTTAATACATTTAAATCACTTCTTTACCCTCCCTCACCTCCCCCACTAGCTACTATCCGTGCACAAGAACTTGCTTCCTACTTCAAGGATAAGATTGATAAAATCCGAGATAAAATGGTATGCTCTAACTCAGCCAGTAACCTGCTCAATTCCCTACCTGAACCCTCTGGCACTTTCTCTTCATTTGATCCCACAAGTGAAGATGAAGTATCAACACTCTTTTTATCCTCCTACTCCACTACCTCTCCTCTTGATCCTATACCCTCACAGGTCAGTAAAACTTTGTCTCCTGTGCTTATCCCAACCTTAACTAAAATCTGTAATCTCTCTCTCTCTACTGGTATCTTTCCCTCTCTGTTTAAACATGCAGTGATTATTCCCATTCTAAAAAAAACAACTCTGACCCAAACACACTCTCTAACTACCGTCCCATTTCTCAGCTACCCAGTCCCTCCAAGCTACTTGAGAGACTTGCTTACACTCGCCTTACATACTTTCTTAACTCCCACAACTTATTGGACCCACTTCAGTCAGGCTTTCATGCCCAACACTCCACAGAGACGGCACTGACCAAAGTAGTGAATGATCTAGTCACTGCTAGATCAAAAGGCCATTACACACTACTTATTCTTCTAGATCTCTCTGCTGCTTTTGACACTGTTGACCACTCTCTTCTCATACAAACGCTACAACCCCTAGGTCTTCAGGACACAGCCCTTACTTGGTTCTCATCCTACCTATCTAATCGCTCTTTCAGTGTTCACTTCCCTGATTCTACCTCCTCTTCTCTACCTCTATCAGTTGGAGTACCGCAAGGCTCAGTCTTAGGTCCTCTGCTTTTCTCAATCTATACCTCCTCTCTTGGTAAACTAATCAGCTCCTTCGGATTTCAGTATCATTTGTATGCTGATGATACTCAAATCTATCTATCCTCCCCAGATTTGTCACCATCTGTATTGGCTCGTGTAACTGGATGCCTGTCTGCCAATTCATCTTGGATGTCATCTCGCCACCTCAAACTCAACATTTCCAAAACATAATTAATTATTTTCCCACCAGCTAAGAGTAGTTACCAACCTGATATCTCCATAACTGTTGACAATGCAACTATCCACCCCACCCCACAAGCTCGTTGCCTAGGTGTCACCCTTGACTCTGAACTGTCCTTTGTTCCACACATTCAATCTGTCTCTAAATCATGTTACATGCACCTTAAAAACATATCCAAAATACGCCCTTATCTTACACAAGACACTGCAAAAACTCTAATCCATGCACTCATCATCTCCCGCATTGATTATTGTAATAGTCTCCTTACTGGTCTTCCCAAACATAGGCTCTCACCACTTCAATCCATTTTAAATGCAGCTGCGAGGCTAATCTTCCTTGCCAGACGATCTTCATCTGCTGATCCGCTCTGTCAGTCCCTCCATTGGTTACCGGTATTCTACCATGTCAAATATAAAATACTTTTACTTACATACAAGGCTATTAACCAAACTGCATCATCATACATCTCCTCACTCATCTCAAAATATCTCCCTACCAGACCTCTCCGCTCTGCCCAAGATCTGCATCTCTCATCCACATGTATTACCTGTTCCCACTCAAAAATACAGGACTTTACCCGGGCTTCACCCACTCTGTGGAATGCACTCCCACGCACAATAAGACTCTCCTCTAGTCTCCAAACCTTTAAACGTTCCCTGAAAACTCATCTCTTCAGACAAGCCTACCAAATTTCAGACCCACACACATAACCTTCAATGCTTCCCTATCCAGTTACATCCCCTCTGTACAGTCCACATAACCTCACATTTTGTCTTCCAACATTGCTGGGTGATCATATCATACAACCCATTAAGAACCTAGCAATCTGGGGAACCATTATCTAACAGGTAGCATCTATCCTTGTGTATCAATGCCTATTTCCCTATAGATTGTAAGCTTGCGAGCAGGGCCTTCCTACCTCTGTCTGTCTGTCTGTCTGTCTGTCTTTGCCCAGTTTTGTTCTATAACTGTTGTTCTAATTGTAAAGCGCAATGGAATATGCTGCACTATATAAGAAACTGCTAATAAATAATAAAAATAATAATGGAGGTTGTACCAGGGACAGATAACAAAACCCTTGACAATTTAGACACTCTCTAGGGATGTGGAGAATATCTCTAGGTGTACTCAAGATATCCCAAATAAGGGGCTTAAACGCCCTACAGTGGCAAGGCATTTATTATGTATATATATATATATATATATATATATATACATTAGTGATGAGCGGGTTCGGTTTCTCGGGATCCGAACCCCCCCCAAACTTCCCCCATTGTACACGGTTAAGAGGCAGCCTCTGATCTTCCCGCCTTGCTCGGTTAACCCGAGCGCGCCCGAACGTCGTCATCCCGCTGTCGGATTCTCGCGAGATTCGGATTCTATATAAGGAGCCGTGCGTCGCCGCCATTTTCACTCGTGCTTTGGAGATGATAGCGAGAGGACGTGGCTGCATTCTCTCAGTTTCTGTGTTCAGTGTGCTGCAAATATCTGTGCTCAGTGTGCTTGCAAATATCTGTGCTCAGTGTGCTGAAAATATCTACGTTCTCTGCCTGAAAAACACTCCATATCTGTGCTGCATTGTAGTATATAGTAGGAGGACAGTGCAGAATTTTGCTGTGACCACCAGTATATATATAGCAGTACGGTACAGTAGTCCACTGCTCTACCTCTGTGTCATCAAGTATACTATCCATCCATACCTGTGCTGCATTGTAGTTGTGTTCAGTATATAGTAGGAGGACAGTGCCGAATTTTGCTGACCACCAGTATATATATAGCAGTACGGTACAGTAGTCCATTGCTCTACCTCTGTGTCGTCAAGTATACTACAAAAGTTCAGTAAAATGACCCAAAAATCAAAATTAAAAGCGTCTGATGAGAAGCGTAAACTTGTCAATATGCCATTTATACACGGAGTGGCAAGGAACGGCTGAGGCCCTGGTCTATGTTCATGGCTAGTGGTTCAGATTCAAATGAGGATGGAAACACTCATCCTCTCGCTAGAAAACTGCAGCGCCACTCCTAGATGGGCCAGGTGTTTGTGTCGGCCACTTGGGTCGCTTAGCTTAGCCATCCAGCGACCTTGGTGCACCTCTTTTTTTCTTTGCATCATGTGCTGTTTGTGACTATTTTTAGAAGTGCCATCCTGTCTGACACTGCAGTGCCACTCCTAGATGGGCCAGGTGTTTGTGTCGGCCACTTGGGTCGCTTAGCTTAGCCATCCAGCGACCTTGGTGCACCTCTTTTTTTCTTTACATCATGTGCTGTTTGTGGACTATTTTTTGAAGTGCCATCCTGTCTGACACTGAAGTGCCACTCCTAGATGGGCCAGGTGTTTGTGTCGGCCACTTGGGTCGCTTAGCTTAGCCATCCAGCGACCTTGGTGCACCTCTTTTTTTCTTTGCATCATGTGCTGTTTGGGGACTATTTTTTGAAGTGCCATCCTGTCTGACACTGAAGTGCCACTCCTAGATGGGCCAGGTGTTTGTGTCGGCCACTTGGGTCGCTTAGCTTAGCCATCTAGCGACCTTGGTGCACCTCTTTTTTTCTTTGCATCATGTGCTGTTTGGGGACAATTTTTTGATGTGCCATCCTGTATGACACTGCAGTGCCACTCCTAGATGGGCCAGGTGTTTGTGTCAGCCACTTGGGTCGCTTAGCTTAACCATCCAGCGACCTTGGTGCACCTCTTTTTTTCTTTGCATCATGTGCTGTTTGGGGACTATTTTTTGAAGTGCCATCCTGTCTGACACTGCAGTGCCACTCCTAGATGGGCCAGGTGTTTGTGTCAGCCACTTGGGTCGCTTAGCTTAGCCATCCAGCGACCTTGGTGCACCTCTTTTTTTCTTTGCATCATGTGCTGTTTGAGGACTATTTTTAGAAGTGCCATCCTGTCTGACACTGCAGTGCCACTCCTAGATGGGCCAGGTGTTTGTGTCGGCCACTTGGGTCGCTTAGCTTAGCCATCCAGCGACCTTGGTGCACCTCTTTTTTTCTTTGCATCATGTGCTGTTTGGGGACTATTTTTTAAATCGGCCATCCTGTCTGACACTGCAGTGCCACTCCTAGATGGGCCAGGTGTTTGTGTCGGCCACTTGGGTCGCTTAGCTTAGCCATCCAGCGACCTTGGTGCACCTCTTTTTTTCTTTGCATCATGTGCTGTTTAGGGACTATTTTTTAAATCGGCCATCCTGTCTGACAGTGCAGTGCCACTCCTAGATGGGCCAGGTGTTTGTGTCGGCCACTTGGGTCGCTTAGCTTAGTCATCCAGCGACCTCGGTGCAAATTTTACGACTAAAAATAATATTGTGAGGTGTTCAGAATAGACTGGAAATGAGTGGAAATTATGGTTATTGAGGTTAATAATACTATGGGATCAAAATGACCCCCAAATTCTATAATTTAAGCTGTTTTTGAGGGTTTTTTGTAAAAAAACACCCGAATCCAAAACACACCCGAATCCGACAAAAAAATTTCAGGGAGGTTTTGCCAAAACGCGTCCGAATTCAAAAGACGGCCGCGGAACCGAATCCAAAACCAAAACACAAAACCCAAAAAATTTTCGGTGCACATCGCTAATATACATACAGGTTGAGTATCCCTTATCCAAGCTTCAAAATCCCACATTTTTGGTTCCCCTACTGAGATAATGACACATACAGTCTATCTATATACTATATTAAATATCTATAAAATATATCTATATACAGCCATAATATATATGTCATGATCTCAGTAGTAGTGTGGGATTTTGGATAAAGGATATGCAACCTGTGTATATATATATATATATATATATATATACAGAAATAATATTCCTCATCCCTAATAGATTCAAACATATGTTGACCCCCCCCCCTCATCCCCATATGTCATGCTGTATATGGGCAAGTGTACGCTTGTTAGGGTACGCAATTGGGGTAAGAGGCACAGCTGTGGGATTTTACTCCCCAGACTACCCAAAACTGTGGCTTCTTTCCAGTATGGGATATATATGAAATATATAAATCAAAGTACACCTTATGGAGGGCACCCCAGGGGAACTGCCACCAAAGCCTGATAATTAATACAGTTTTGAGCATAGTATAGACTCCCCAGGAGAAGATATACATTCTACATTTTAGGACAAAGGGAGTCATTCCGAGTTGATCGCTCGCTAGCTAGTTTTAGCAGACGTGCAAACACTATGCCGCCGCCCACTAGGAAGTGTATTTTAGCTTAGCAGAAGTGCGAACGCCTGTGCAGCCGAGCTCTACAAAAACAGTTTGTGCAGTTTCAGAGTAGCTCTGAACCTACTCAGTGCTTGCGATAATTTCAGCCTATTTGTGTCCGGATTTGACGTTATACACCCGCCCAGCCATGCCTGCGTTTTTTCAGACACGCCTGCATTTTTGCAAACCCTCCCTGAAAACGTTCAGTTGACACCCAGAAGCGCCCCCTTTCTGTCAATCTTCTTGCGGCCGTCAGTGCGACTGAAAACTTTGATAGAACCTGTACGAAACAACAAATGCCTTTGTATCCGTACGTCGCGCATGCGCATTGCGGTACATACGCATGTGCAGAAATGCCGATTTTTAGCCTGATCGCTGCGCTGTGAACAACGGCAGCTAGCGATCAACTCGGAATGACCCCCAAAGTCTCTTAAATATGGTAAATTGTTTACACACACACAGGAAAATGTCAGTTTCCACCCAGAATACCTTCAGAGAGTCACAGAGAATAAGGAGCCACCCACACAGCGCACCCGGAGGCCATTATCATGACAACCGGCCGGAGCTGACTGAGTAACCTGTAATAGGATAAACAGTGCATAATTATACACTCCCCCCTTTCTATAACCCTGGTACCTCAGAGGATAGCTGGAGTTATGTGGAGGGCAGCGCTCCCTGTCAGCGTTCTTGATGCTGCTGCATGGAGAAAATGGCACTGGTTAGAAGCTGGATCCGCTGTGAGGAGAAGCCTCACCCCCTGTAATGGCGCATCTTCCCGCACTTTTTGTATTATACTGACCTGAGGTAATAAGCAGCTAGCAGCAGTACAAGTCCCTGATAGCCTTTGTGACCAGTTTTTAGGGTATTGCGCTGGCTCAGGGTGCCACTTACATCGCCGCACATCTGTACCTCTGAGCCCTCTGGAGCGCAGCCTTTCAGAGCTGCGCTCCCACCCTTGTGCCACTATTCCCGCCGGTGACACGCTTAACGGGACCCCGGCGTCATACTCACCACTCTTATCTTCTGGCTCTGTTAGGGGGTGGTGGCCGTGCTGCCGGAGTGAGCGTTTGCTTCGGGGGCTTGCGATCATCACCCTCAGGAGCTCAGTGTCCTGACAGCAGAGATAGGAGCCATTAACCTCTAGGGTTGGATCCTACTCCCCCCCTAAGTCCCACGAAGCAGGGAAGCTGTTGCCAGCAGCCTCCCTGTACCTAACACTCTTAGAAAAATAACAAAACTACAAAAACTCCTAGGAGCTTTCCTAGCTGTGACCGGCTCCACCGGGCACATTTTCTAAACTGAGTCTGGTAGGAGGTGCATAGAGGGAGGAGCCAGCCCACACTATTAAACTCCTAAAGTGCCCATGGCTCCCAAGGGACCTGTCTATACCCCATTGTACTAAATGGAACCCCAGCATCCTCTAGGACGTAAGAGAAAAGACTGAATGATTGTGGTAGGCATTGACAACTGTACGGTCCACTAGGGAAGATACTGAAGTGAATTAAGGGTATGGCCTGCAAAGTCATAAAACTTGTGTGTTATGTATTATGGGGGTAATTCCAAGTTGATTGCAGCAGGAATTTTGTTAGCAGTTGGGCAAAACCATGTGCACTGCAGGGGAGACAGATATAACATGTGCAGAGAGAGATAGATTTGGGTGTGGTGAGTTCAATCTGCAATCTAAATTGCAGTGTAAACATAAAGCAGCCAGTATTTACCCTGCACAGAAACAAAATAACCCACCCAAATCTAACTCTCTCTGCAAATGTTATATCTGCCCCCCCCCCCTGCAGTGCACATGGTTTTGCCCAACTGCTAAAAAATTTCTTGCTGCGATCAACTTGGAATTACCCCCTATGTGGGGTATGGCCTGCAAAACATAGTACTTGTAAGTCATGGATATACAGTAGTCACAGTACTTGTATGTTATGGATACACATTAGTCACAGTACTTGTATATTACGGATACACAGTAGTCACAGTACTTGTGTGTTATGGATATACAGTGGGGTACAGCAAGTACTTTTTTGTACTTTTCTTGATTTTTTTTAAAAAAGGTTTCTTTTTTTTACTTTTTAAACCTTTTTTCTTTTTAACAAACTTTTTTAAAAACTTTTTTTACTTTTTAACACTGGAGCAGATGGACACTGGACAAGTGTGTCTGCAGCACTGGAGTGGATGAATACTGGACAGCCACTTAATGGACACAGCACAGCCACTTCTGGGTGGACACAGCAGAGACAGGTTAGATGGACACAGGCAAAACAGCCACTTTTATATGGAGTCTGGACACAGCACAGCCACTTGTCTGAATAGAAACAGTACAGTCACTTGTATGGAGTCTGTACACAGTCTGGACACCACACAGCTGCGTAAAGCAGATGCATACAGCAGCGTGCCTGGACTGGAGTGAAATGGTGCCAAGTCCAAGCCACAGCCCCCTTATATCGAATCCAAAACCTATGAGAATCCAGCACTCGGATGATAATGTTTCCTTCGATTTAGAATCCAAGTCTGGCGAGAAAACTCAAACCGCAGCTCTAATTGACTCAGATACTGAAAGTTCGGGTGGACTCAGATTCCAATTAATCCAAATAGCTTATATCTAATTTGAGCACATTCTCATCCGAGCAGGCAGTTGCACAGGAAAAGGGAATGAGTCGGGTGGTGTTAAGAAGGCCCACTGAAGTATAATGGATGAGGCACACCCATATACCTCATTATAAAGAGCAGTGCAGAAATAATATATAATTTTGCATAGAAGATAATTGTAATGAGGTAAAATGTAAAAGTTAAGTCTGCATGTGTGCACTGTAAACAATTCTGATTTTTCTATTATCAAATAAACCGCAGATCCCAGTCAATCTGCTCTACAGTCGTGTCTGTGTTAATGACTTTTACAATGTGCTTTGTTTTTGCCGTTTCGCAGAAGCACAATTACAATTTTATTTGGCTGCAAAATGACTGCAAACATCTGTTCAGAAAACATTTCAATTGCCCACAAAACTGCATGTAAGCATAATTACCTGAAACCATAGGTGTGACTATATGAGATGCTTGCTGTAACAGTTTCATTAATCAGTAATGGACTACGGTCATGGATATGTGTTTGGATTCTTGCAGAATGTTATCCTCCACGTCAGTGCTGGCATTCTAATACATTGCAGAGTTCTGAAACCTGCATGATAACACTTGGTATGTGGCCTTATAAACTGTATATTGTTATACTATCCTTACAGTAGCGGATCTTGCCACGGGCAAGCAAGACTTTTGCCCGGGGCGCCGCCTTCCGGAGGGCGCCGGCGCCATCCGGAGGGTACCGCACCATGGCAAGATCCGCTGCTGCTGTGGTGCCCCCCGCTGCAGCGGCCCGCTGTCCCGCTGTCCGCTTCCTGGAGAGGACCTTTACTGTAATGATGTGCGGTGCGCGTTTAACGTCATCGCGCACCGCACAGCAAAGGTCTTCTCCACGAAGGGAACAAGACGCTTAGCGTCTAGTTTATCTTCGTGGAGAGGACCTTTGCTGTGCGGTGCGCGATGACGTCATCGTGCACCGCACATCCTACAACAGTACAGGGGGCGTAACTGACCACGCCCCCTGTATGAAGCCACACCCCCTAATGCCACCTGGGGCGCCAGAAGCCCCGGAACCGGCCCTGTATCCTTATCATTTCCATTAGTGACAAACTATTATTTGTTTCTGTTTCATAAAATGACAACATTGTTATTGCTGAAAACATCCAATGTAATTGCTATTGAATGTGATTTTTTTTCTGTACTGTACCATGTATCATAGCCCCAATAGGTTCTTTATTCAGATATCCATCAAGCCCTAGACAGCAAAAGCTGTTGATACATGTCTTATAATGATGAGATCAAAAAATATTGATGCTGTGTGCAAGATGGTCTCATGGCTCCACACCTCTGGATAATACGTATATCCATGGCTAATAAGCCGGTGGTTCTAGATTTATCATGTGACTGGATGTATCTAGGGGAATGATTTGCATTTCTCAGCTCTCAATTCTTTGACTGAATGTTAACTGATTTTTGTTTGGTTCTGTGAGACTTTGCCAAAGCTTTCGACACTGTATCACACATGCGTCTTATCCATAAGCTACAAGAAATAGGAGCACAATATGCACTTGGGTCAGTAATTGGTTAGATAATAGGGAGCAGCGCATTGTGGTCAATGAATCATTTTCAAATTGGACTAAAGTACTAAGTGGTGTGCCACAAGGGTCTGTACTTGGACCACTTTTGTTCAACATTTTCATCAATGACCTAACAGTAGGTCTAGAAAGCATGGTGTAAATTTTCTCAGACGATACCAAATTGTGTAAGGTTATAAATACGTGGGGGGATGCTGAGTCTCTTCAGAATGACCTAACTAAACTTGAAGCATGGGCAGCAAATTGGAGAATGAGATTCAACACAGACAAGTGTAAGGTAATGCACTGTGGGGGCAAGACCAAAAATAACACCTATATACTAAATGGGGTAATATTAGGGGATTCTGTACTGGAAAAAGACTTAGGGGTTCACATAGATAACAAATTAAGCAGCAGTACCCAAAGTAGGAGTGCAGCAAAGAAGGCTAATAAGATATTAGCATGCATAAAACGGGGAATTGATGCAAGGGACGAGAGTATTATACTCCCATTATATAAATCACTAGTGAGGCCACATCTTGAATACTGTGTACAATTTTGGGCACCATATTACAAAAAGGATATCCTGTAACTAGAAAAGGTTCAGAGGCGGGCGACAAAACTAATCAAGGGCATGGAGACGCTGGAATACGAGGAAAGGCTTGCAAGGCTAGGCATGTTTACATTTGAAAAGAGGAGACTAAGAGGGGACATGATCAACATCTACAAATATATAAGGGGTCAATACACAGAGCTTGGGAGGGACCTGTTTTCTATAAGATCAGCACAGAGGACACGTTGTCACTCACTTAGGTTAGAGGAGAGGAGTTTCCGCACATTGAGGCAAAAAGGTTTTTTTCACAGTAAGGACAATAAGTGTTTGGAATTCCCTGCCTGAGAGAGTAGTAACAGCGGACTCAGTCAACACCTTTAAGAATGGGTTAGATAAATTCCTATTGGATAAAGATATTCAGGGTTATGGTGGTAGGCACGCATTATAGTTAATATAACTAGTCCTAACATAAAAATAACTAGTCCTATAATAAGACTGAACTCGATGGACAATTGTCTTTTTTTCAACCTTAGTTACTATGTTACTAAGTTACTATGTTAGACAATACTTCCTTTTTGACACACCCTTCACCATTACACCTGGGACAAAATTGACTAAAGTTCAATTTTGGTGATTCAAGGGATTTGGCATTCTGTTTCAATTTTATTTCCATTCGATTTGGGTTGAACAGATTTACTAAATCCCAAATCGAATGTCAAATCGATTCTAAAGGCAAATTCATCTCATATCCCAATAGAAATCAAATTTCTGAAAAACATCAATGTTTTCCCATGGAACAACATGAAATCCCCAAATTTACTAAAGTTCGATTTGAAATAGACCTCAAAATGAAACCGCAAATTGAACCTCAAATTTCCAAAAGTTTAGAATGATGTTAGACATTCGATTTTGGCTTCTAAACCAACTGTAAAGATAGGACATTGATAGTGATTACTTTTTAAGTACCCAAAAACACATAGGGCAGTGTGGAAGTAGCAAAAATGGATGCCCAGGGCTATGGTATGTTGTGCACATACCTACAAAATGCAAAACACCACCTGACTGAGAAAACTCTGGAGGCTCAATCTGAGTAGCTTCATGAGTTGAATAGAGCACATATTTTTACTTATTGACATGAAATTTTTTTTTTTATTATGCAATATACAGATGTGTCCACTATTACCTTTATGAAAAAAGTATCATGGCCTGCCGTTCATGGCACGAGATAAGCTTTCCTCTTAAGATATACACGTCAAGCCATGTGTATCTCCTCTGAAATATAGTGCAGTACCACTTTTCAGACAGCAGGTGGCATTTTCAGAAACTGAGCAAGCAGAAAGTCTGATAAAGAGATTCTAGAGGGAGTAGTTCAGACCTGATTCTAGCAGCATTTTATTTGCAAATGGGCAAAACCATGGGGGTCATTCCAAAATGATCGCACGCTAGGTTGTTTTGCAGCATTGCGATCAGGTCGAAACTGCACATGCGTATGCACCTCAATGCGCATGTGCGTCGTACGGGTACAAAGCGGATCATTGCTGAGCAATGGATTTAACGAAGAATCGATTCGCACAGCAGATCGCAAGGAGATTGACAGGAAGAGGGCATTTGTGGGTGGCAACTGAACGCTTTCTGGGAGTGTTTGGAAAAACGCAGGCGTGTCCAAGCGTTTGCAGGGCTGGTGTCTGACGTCAATTCCGGACACGAACAGGCTTAAGTGTTTGCCCCGAATTTACATCAGACACCCACCCTGCAAACGCATAGACACACCTGCGTTTTTCCAAACACTCCCAGAAAACGGTCAGTTGACATCCACAAATGTTTTCTTCCAGTCAATCTCCTTGCGATTGTCTGTGCGAATGGATTCTTCATTAAATCCATTGCTCAGCAACGATCCACTTTGTACCTGTGTGACGCGCCTGCGTATTGCGGGGCACACACATGCGCAGTTATGTCCTGATCGCAGCTCAGCAAAACAACCTAGCGTGCAATCAGGCCTGCATGACCCCCATGGTTTTGCCCATCTGCTAACAAAATTGCAGCTATGGGGGGGTCATTCCGAGTTGATCGTAGCCCTGCAAAATTTTGCAGGGCTACGATCAGGTACAGAGACATGTGGGGGATGCCCAGCACAGGGCCAGTCCGCCCTGCAGGTCAGTTACGCCACCCCCACCCCCCTGCAGAAGTGCAAAGTATTGCACAGCGGCGATGCTTTTGTACTTCAGGAGTAGCTCCCGGCCAGCGCAGCTTTAGCGTGCTGGCCGGGAGCTACTCATTACTACACGGCCCGCAGCGGCTGGTCAGCAGCAGCGATCGGGTCAGAATGACCCCCATGAGCCGTATGTGCAGGCCAATTTATCCATCATGCACACGGGAATATCAGCTGCAGCAGCTAATTGTGAAGTATTAATATTTTTCCAATACATCTCTCATACTAACTTCCAACATGTACCTGGCTCAATGTTGCCTATATGTTTAAAAAAATCTTTTTCCTTGTGATTGATAATGTGCTGATGAAGAGTTCATACAAACTCCACACAGAGATTCAATATAGAAATTATGATACTAACTAAAAGGCACTATTGAAACTTGTCATTTTTTGCAATTGTTTGGTGGTTAAGGTGCGAGTAGAGAGAATTTTTGGTATTTCAATACCACATATATTTCACTGGGATCCGGTCTGAAGATCGACAGTGTCTGCCATACAAGTGGGTGCTGCGTCTGTCTGCCACAAATCGGTCCAGTGCTAAGGCTGTGTTGCCATAATAAATCACTGGGTGCTCTGTCTGCCATACAAGTGGGTGCTGTGCCTGTCTGCCACAAATCAGTCCTGTGCTTGGGCTGTGCTCCATAATAAGTCACTGGGTGCTCTGCCTGCCATACAAGTGGGTGAAGAAACATGAGACCCAGGGCCTGATCAGCCATAAGCCTGCAGCCAGAATGGCTGAGTCCTGGGGGGGTACCGGCACAATAGATGCTTAGGCTCTACCTACTACTGGAAGCTGCAGATTCCATGCAGACAGCATGGAAGACGGCCCTTATAGGAGACAGATGCCATTACCCAGCGCTACCCAGAATGAGCATGTAACCCCCTGGCTCTAAGCATATAACCCCTATGGCAAAAAGCATATGTAACCCCTGGCAACGAGCATGTAACCCCTGGCAACGAGCATGTGACCGGGTCAGACTTCCGGTCAGCAGAATCAAGGATGCCGGTGGCTTCTCCTCCCACCTCTAGCCACCAACAGCACCGTGGGCAGCAACATGGACATCCATATGTGCAGGGCAATTTATCCATCAGGCACACTGGAATATCAGCAGCGGCAGCTAATTGTGAAGTATTAATATATCTCCAATACATGTGGGAGTGCCAGTAGTGTCCTCGGTGCAGAGGTGTAGGTGGTGTAATCAGTGCAGGGGGGCTGGCAGTATCCCCAGTGCAGGAGTGTCAGTGGTGCGGGAGATGTCCTCCTTGCACTTGGTTGATGGTACCGTGGACACTTCTGGCACTCCCGCACTGAGGACACCTCAGCAGGAAGCGTCCTGCTATGCAAAACCATTCACTCCCGCTGACATCGCTGGGCAGGCGGAAAATCACTCAGTATGTATCCGCTGAGTGGTTTTCTGCCCAGCGATATCGGTGATCACACGGGCTCAGCAAGATCACTCAGCACACAGAGCTGCACCAGCAATGTGTGCTGAGCGATCTGTCACTGCCCATGTTTGCAATAGAGAAAACATGGGTGATGACTAGATCTTTCAAGCATGCAGGGACGCACATCACTATCGCTATAGTCCATACACACATAGCGATTTGTGCTGTATTTCTAAGTGACTCAGCAAATCAATTAGAAAAGCAGCCCAAATCGCTATGTGTGTGTGATTGTATTCAGGTCGTTCTGATGTACAGTATTGCCAGCTTTAGAGTCCAGTTCTTAATTGTGTAGGTGTGAAAATCTCAGTGTGAGAGGCCTTTGAAGTAGATTCCTTGGGGAATAGAGATACAGCACAGTAACATGTATTCTGGGTGGGGGAAGGGCTGCTGTCCTGGAATTTGAAATAAACAGTGAACTTTTAGCAATTCAGAGCCTCAGTTTATTAATGCAAAAATTGGAGTTATTTGTTACTCAGAGCACAGAGGTGAATGAAGTCTAAAGTGACATTAAAGAATAAGTTAATTAAAACCTAATAGTGCTACAAGGTAACAGAACATATTATAAGACTTTGCAATGATAAAATAATTCCAACTAAATAGTATAAATATACTGTAAGTTAGACAAAACTGAATGCAATCACTTGGATGCTTTGTACAATCCATACACAATTACAGTATACAGTGTTGCAGAGGTGACTACTTTTTTTTTTTAAACAATTTTCAAGATTGCATAACAAATGTAATACTAGGGTGAAGTACATGTTACAGATAAAATATAACAAATTAATTAATTTAAGCAGGTAGTCTAATTTTGATATTTTAAGCATTTGCAGAAAGGATGAGTACGATAGGTAAAGGGCCCTTTATGCAAATTCTATGCATTATTCGTTTGCGTACTGTCTTTTTTGATGTGTCGACATATGGTCTGTCGACCAATATTGGTCGACCTAATGACTGTTGACCTTCTTTTTGTCGACAATATGATCCATTCCAATTACATGCAGCTGGCTTGTCCATTTCTTTCTATAATCACTGGCAGCACAGAAAATAAATGGTCTACATAATTATTACAGGTCTCCAATGTAAGTACGTTTTTCCAAAATGTATTGATGCCATCAATCAGTTGCTCTTTTGTCCTTGGCTTACATTGAGAACGAATATAACTTTTCATTTGAGACCACACTAGCTCGATAGGATTCATGTCCGGTGATCTGTGAAAAGTCAATAAAGGGAGAGAATTTAAAAATGGAATATTTGGCATTTCATGCTTTACAGTGCGGGAGGTGTCCTCAGTCCATGAGTGCTAGCAATAGGTGTGCCGGCAGGGCAGGAGTGTCGGCAGTGCAAAAGGTGTCCTCATTGCAGGAGTGCCGGCAGTGAGGGTGGTGTCCTCATTGCAGGAGTTCAGGGGTGCCAGCAGTGTGGGAGTGCCGGAAGTGTCCTCAGTGCAGGGGTGCCGGCAGTGTCGGCAGTGCAGGAGGTGTCCTTAGTGCAGGAATTCTGGCAGTATCCCCAGTGCAGGAGTGTCAGCAGTGCAGGCAGTGCCGGTGGTGTCCTCAGTGCAGGGGTGTCGGCAGTGTCGGCAGTGTGGGAGTACTGGAGGTGTCCTTAGTGCAGGAGTTCAGGGGTGTCGGCAGTTTGGGAGTGCCAGAAGTGTCCTTGGTGCAGGGGTTCCAGCAGTGTTGGCAGTGTGGGAGGTGTCCTCAGTGCAAGAGTTCAAGGGTGCTGGCATTGTCGGCAGTGTGGGAGTGTCTGAAGTGTCCTCGGTGCAGGGGTGCCAGCAGTGCGGGAGGTGTCCTCAGTCTAGGAGTGCTGGCAGTATCCCCAGTGCAGGTGTGCCGGCAGTGTCGACAGTGCGGGAGGTGTCCTTAGTGCAGGAATTCTGACAGTATCCCCAGTGCAGGAGTGTCAGCAGTGCAGGCAGTGCCGGTGGTGTCCTCAGTGCAAAGGTGTCGGCAGTGTCGGCAGTGCGGGAGTACTGGAGGTGTCCTTAGTGCAAGAGTTCAGGGGTGTTGGCAGTTTGGGAGTGCCAGAAGTGTCCTCGGTGCAGGGGTTCCAGCAGTGTTGGCAGTGTGGGAGGTGTCCCCAGTGCAGGAGTTCAGGGGTGCTGGCAGTGTGGGAGTGTCGGAAGTGTCCTCGGTGCAGGGGTGCCAGCAGTGCGGGAGGTGTCCTCAGTCTAGGAGTGCAGGCAGTATCCCCAGTGCAGGTGTGCCGGCAGTGTCGACAGTGCGGGAGGTGTCCTCATTGCAGGAATTCAGGGGTGCCGGCAGTGTGGGGTTGCCGGAAGTGTCCTCTGTGTAGAAGTGCCGGCAGTGCGGGAGGTGTCCTCAGTCCATGAGTGCTAGCAATAGGTGTGCCAGCAGGGCAGGGGTGTCGGCAGTGCAAAAGGTGTCCTCATTGCAGGAGTGCTGGCAGTGAGGGCGGTGTCCTCATTGCAGGAGTTCAGGGGTGCCAGCAGTGTGGGAGTGCCGGAAGTGTCCTCTGTGCAGGGGTGCCGGCAGTGTCGGCAGTGCAGGAGGTGTCCTCAGTGCAGGAATGCTAGCAGCATACCCAGTGCAGGAGTGTCGGCAGTGCGGGAAGTGCCGGCGGTGTCCTCAGTGCAGGGGTACCGGCAGTGTCGGCAGTGCGGGAGTACTGGAGGTGTCCTTAGTGCAGGAGTTCAAGGGTGTCGGCAGTGTGGGAGTGCCAGAAGTGTCCTTGGTGCGAGAGGTGTCTTCAGTGCAGGAGTGCTGGCAGTATCCCCAGCGCAGGGGTGCCAGAAGTGTCAGCAGTCAGGGGTGCAGGCAGTGTGCGAGTGCCGGAAGTGTCCTTGGTGCAAAAGTGCCGGCAGTGACGGCAGTGCAGGGGGTGTCCTCAGCGCTGGAGTGCTGGCAGCATCCCCAGTGCAGGGGTGCCGGCAGTGTGGGCAGTGCCGGCGGTGTCCTCAGTGCAGGGGTGCCGGTGACTTACTTACCTGCTGCAACGTTTTCAGCCTGTTCGGTCCTGGCTCTGACGTCAAACACCCGTCCTGGACACGCCTGCGTTTCTCTCACTACACCCGCGTTTTCTTACCCCCCCCCCCCCCCCGAAAACGGCTGCAAATGGTGAGTTGATGCCCAGGTACCCCCTCCGCCTGTCAATCTTCGTGCGATCATTGCAGCGATCGCTTTTTTTGGTTCCAGCGTCGTTTCCCGTCGACGGCCGTGCGTGCGCATAGCCACCGTCGCACATGTGCAGTAGGGACCCGATTGCAGCTGTGCGAACGACAACATGCTGCGATTGGGTCATAATGACCCCCTAAGTCCAGAACTACTTAGAAACTGCACAACATTTTTTACCATAACAGGCCTGCACAAGTGATCAAAGCCTTGGTATGGGAAAAAAAACAACCCCCATAGGCGGAGGTTAGTTTGTCGCACGGGCTGAAAAAAGCATCTTCGTCTGATCAACTCGTAATGAGGCCCTTTATTTGGAAATATTTTATCATTGCAAAATCTTATAATATGTTCTTTTACTCTATAGCACTAAGGTTTTTATTAACTTATTATTTAATTTCACTTTAGATTTCATTCACCTCTGTGCTTTGAGCAACATACTGTATAGTAAGCAGGGACGTGCTCACCGCACGTCACTGATAGTAACATCCCCCAGCCAGGATAAAATCTGTAACCCCCAAGGAGTCTACTTCAAAGGCCTCTCACACTTAGATTTTCACACCTACACAATTAGCAATTAGACTTTAAAGCTGGCCATACTGATTACAGTGTCTATTTAACAGCAATGTTAGTGCAAAGCTATGTTACGTGATGCACTGGCCACCCAGTGGTGAAACTATCAATTGTCACGAATTGTCATGGCACAATATGACGGCACAAAAGCACAAGGAATATATGTCATGCCAAATTTACTACCATAGCTCTGTTTTCAGAAAGGTAATAGTGGACACATCTGTATTGCACAAGAGCACAATATTAGGCAATTTTGCAGAAAAATACATTAAAGTTGACCAAAATCATGAGTGAAGTAACTGCCTATCCTGATTCAGCCCATGATGCCTACAACCTCAGCAAATTATCCTGTGAATGCTGATTATTTTACAGGACAAAAAGCAATACCTTAATACACTTAAATTCGAGCCGCTGCGGCCGCTGTAAGTAATCCCTACCCTACATACTTTTTACAAAGTTAGCGTACAAGAGCCCGTACCGTGTACAGACGTACAAAGTACATGCAGTGCATACACACACACAGACACGCTGTTAGCTCAATGCAGGTACATGTGTGATAGAAATATACCTTAAACCTTTAGCAGGAAATGGGACACGACACCAATTGTATTTCAAAAACCATGCTGGGGTCCAACCCACCAACAGTTATTTTACTTAGCAGGGGGTTACAATAATAACACAATACAATAACAGATTAAGGCTACAGTCAATGGTACATACGTTTGTTCTCCTGCGCTTCCCAGTCCGGTCCTCAATCATCGAGGTAGATGATCTTCAGAGATTGTGTGTGACCGGGCCTGCAGCTGGCTTTTTATACATTTGTCCAACACCTAACACAATGGGAACTGTAATCTCTTTGTCTATTGGTCACAGGGATGATTGTTTATAGTACAGGAGAGGTCATAGGTCGGTTTGAATAGGTGGGCGATGTCTGGTCCAGGTGTACTTGCAGTTGGTCTCCACTGGGTTCCCGCTGAATATCAGGAGTACAGTAAATACAGTTGATATTAATATTCTGCTCCTGCGCATAACTATTCGCAGGAGCGTGAGATCTTCTGCAAACTAACACCGGAATATTGCTCTTAAAATACCCTACAGCTGGATACCAAACACCACCTCCTAACCTAATTCTGTCCCCTCATATCCTGTAAAGGTGAATCCCTTTGTTCTTATACCCTTTAAGCAAGTGTAACTCGCTGGTGTGGTGCATGTAGACTATGTGTACATTGTGCACTATGTGGATTAAATATGTAATGTGTTTTTATGGCTTTTTCATGCGATTACAAATACTACCGTAATTACTCATACCACGCGCTAATACGCAGGACCGTGGGAGCGATCATATGCAAATTGTGAATATGTGCACGCACGGCAGAACAAGTACGCGCACGGAGGCCTTCTGTGTGTAGTTTGTACTTGATGTGTGTACTGACACATTTTTGACTTCGACGGTCCACCCTTTAGCAGTCATCAATAACTGCCACACTTTACCACTAAACAGAAAATTTTGTCTACACAATATATACAAGTTTGGATGATCGGGGGAGAGTTGTAGGTGGGAAATGTATAACCTAGTGGGATAGTGAAAAGCATGTATGTATGAATCAATGTCTGAGGGGCATGTATCATCGTACCGTATATGTTCTAAATAAGCTTCGAGGTATTGCGAAGTATACATTAACTCCTTCTCATCCCATATTAAGGGTCTGTAAATGGGCTAACAAACACTACCAAGCTCTTTTCAGCTTCTAATACCAACAAATGGGGAGCACATTTAGTTGATGATACATGGAGGGGGAACATATGTGAGTGCTAGTTTATGTGGATAACACCTGTCGACTATGTGTGCCATTACCTTGAGGTTGCAGAGATGAAGATAAGACACATATATAAAAATGCATTCACATAAACATTGGGTAGGGCTGACGTCTTTTCCGGTTGGATGTTTCTGGGTAAAGGGAGAAACAGAGAAAAATGGTGAAAGAAACAGACCATGAAATTCATTTGCAATTCTTATCATAACACTGTCTATGGATGGATCATAAATCAAATCTGCTGCTGAAACAACGCCCTCGCTCCTTAGACTCATCAAATTTGTGCTGCGCAAACCAATAATTATGACAACACCTAGGATACACAGGAGAAACTTTCCTACACTTGCAATTACATTCTGCACCCACTCTCCTAATCCAGAAAACCATTTGAGTGGGTTTAATCATGAGACCCAGCCGGTCAATTCATTACCCACAGCCGTCAAGGTAAGATTGTGTCTCCTCCGGAACTCCCACTTCAACTGCAAGATCTCGTCCATCCTTTGATCTCCGTGGGGGTCGTCAGTGTTGTTCGTAATGTATGTACAACACTTCACACCATATTGAGTTGCCAAAGTGACACAGTACCCACCTGTCACAGCCGTGACATAATTCAGGACCATCCTGTTCTGGACCAACTCCGTTTTGTAGGGTTCTAACTCCCTGCCCGTATATATAAAGGTGTCATCATACATCTCAGTGATATTATCTATCAAGTTCGCAAGCGCATGGATGTACCTAAAATGTATAATTCCTCTGGCAGTACGGGTGATGTCTAATGCAAGAAGAATTTGAATCCCGGTGGATTCATGGATCAAATCAGAGGCTGCGTGCTCTGCCCTATCTATGATGTGTCTCTTGATGATGTGTTCATAGTGGATATGAGTATAAGGAGTCTGAGCATTGCGGTGAATGTCTTTCATTTTATCGTGCTCTAAGGTCATGACCTCTGGTAGTACTCTTCCAATGTAATACAATCCCTCAGAGCTCGGAGTGAGCCACTTGTACGCTTTCCTCCCACATATGAAATAGGCATCATCTGGGAGAACATAGGGGACAGAATGTAACAACACCATATTGCAAATTGTCCAGGTAAAGAAACCAATCCCCAGTTCTCTCATCTGCTCAGTACAAGTATCCGGTTAGATTGTGTGGGCACAAACCCCCGGTGATACTTTTCCAACCCACATGGTCTTGCTCCCACGTGTATACCTATACCGAAAATACCTCCCACTGTTGGCTATCTTGCGTACAAGTTCAGAGTCAATGGGTATCCTATCAGCTCTGTGTGAGAAAGTCATTGTCTCGTTATTCCAGGTTACTTCCCAATTTCTGGGTTTTCGGAAATTGGAGACATTAAAGCATATTAGTGATCTATCTACATGATACTGATGGAGCTTCAAGCTAGGGGGCCTAGATATATTGAATTTCTTGTCCACCGGTCTCCCACCCCATAATTCGAGTACCTCATCTAACGTTAAAGGATATGGCACTAATCCTGACTTACTCTGTCCTTGAGGTACTTGGGACCACACCCAACATTCTGTCTGGTTTAAGACCTTACCCACTAATGAGTGGTAATCACTCAATGGATGTCGGCCCATGTCGATATTAATGTTGGACTGACATCTTTGGATGCACCCATCTTCGACTATATTCTCGCAATATCTACAAATACAATATTCATCAGACAATAACCCCTCACATTGCCTCCGAGCTCCATGACTACCAGAGCGCTTACTGATACCAGCCTTTACTCGAGTGATGTGCTGCTCCTGAGATCCTACAAATTCGTACTCGCCATCAGAACCCATTCTAGATCCTTGCTTGACCTCTCTGGGACCCTCACCAAAACAAATTGTCCTGAGAAAAACAGTATTACTAGCAGAACCCGAAACGCAGTCTCTTGTGACAGATCCATTTCGTTAGGGGAAAGAAGGAAAATAAGGAGGAGAAAAGAAAGGAAAATGCAGGGGGGGGGGGTTTGAAAAAAGAAAATGGTGCGACAACCGTCCTTGATCTTGTTGTTCTCTGCGCTCAGGTGCCGTTCAACAGTCCTGTCTCTCAGCTTTCCCGGAATAGACTCTCCAGTGATATGAGGTTCTCTTCACCTTGCTCTTTGTCATGAGTTTTCTCCGGGTCAGCGACCTTCTTGCAGTCTCTCTTTCGGCGACCTTTAATGCTGTTGTGCTGGTTAACAAGACTTGGTACGGTCCTTCCCACCTGTCTATGAGGCAACCTGAGTGCAAGAAATTTCAAATCATCACATAATCCTCAGGCTCAATGTCATGACAATTACTGTTCGGGAGGTCAGGAATCACCAGCTTTAGATTTCTTTGTTGATTTCTCAGCTGCTGGCTCATCCTAACCAAATATTTCACAGTTATTTCATTATTGCATTTCAAATCATCCTGGGGGTCTATCATTACATGCGGTTGTCGACCAAAAAGAATTTCAAAGGGTGATAAGTTAAGTGGTGACCTGGGAGTGGTTCTGATGCTGTACAACACTAGTGGCAAAGCTTCTGGCCACAACAATCCAGTTTCAGCCATTAATTTGCTCAGCTTGTTCTTAATAGTGCTGTTCATTATCTCCACCTTCGCACTCGCCTGTGGTCGGTACGGAGTTTGCAGCTTGCTATTAATTCCCATCAGTTTCCACATGACCTGAAAGACTTCACCTGTAAAGTGGGTACCTCTATCACTTTCAATCATTCTAGGGATACCATATCTGCACACAAATTCCTGCTCAATTTTCTTTACAGTGAACGTGGCAGTATTTGTGGCAGCAGGGAACGTTTCTACCCAGTTGGAAAACACATCAGTACATACTAACACATATTTCAAATTCCTACAGGGTGGTAACTGTATGAAGTCGATTTGTATTACCTGAAAAGGTCTGTCTGTAGGAGGGATATGGGATGGCTCCGTTGGTAATGTCTTACCAATATTCTTCCTCAAGCAAGTAAAACATGTCATTGCTCTCTTACCTGCATGAGAAGAGAATCCTGGTGCACTCCAGTAGGCTCTTACCAGCTTGCACATACCCTCTTTGCCCAGATGAGTCAGACCGTGTGCCGCCTCAGCTAGACTTGGAAGATATGTTCTGGGGGCCACTGGCTTACCGTATCCATGTGTCCAAAGTCCTGAGGACTCCTGACCATACCCTTTCGCCTTCCAGACAGTCTTTTCCTGTAGGGAACACAAATTTTGCATTTCGATTAACTGTTGTGTGTTATCAGTTGTGTGACGTAGAATATCTCTGGATGAGAGAAGAGAGAGGAATAATAATAAAAAAGAAAAATGACAGGTTTGGCATTCACCAACAGGCTGTCACACGATCATGCATATCGGTGTCTGTACAGTCTCCCTTCACCAGTATTCCCATTCTCCACCCATTGTGCATGACCAAGCACACTGCAGTAATACTGGTGTCATTGTGCTGGTGAGATATACTGGGTTTGGGCAGACCTCTGAAGGACCAAATAGGCATGTGGCGTTTGAACTGTAATCAGGTCAATGTATTGTACCCTCCTGTCGGTGAACGTAAGAGATTAAGAAGAAACTGTGAAGAAAAGTCACATAGAGGTTAGTAACAGATAAGTTTGTAGAGGTAAAGAGGATTTTATAAAATTTGACAACTGGATTGGGCACTATGGGGAATGACTTTCTACTTGGTCTACTCCCCTTTAAAAAAAAAATTCTATGTGTGTTGTATCTCTACTGGGACTATCCCAGCCATCAATCCAGTGTCCCGTCCATCCCAAATTCATAGGGAACCCGGTATCTGTGAGATAATTTCCTCTACCTGTGATGGACATGAATCTAGAACAGTGAAATGCAACATTAGTCTTTGTGGGTGACTAACATACTTTGTACTTCCGGAGCGGGAGCACATCATATGTATTTCATATCTAACAAAGCTCCTGTTAAGTTAATCAGGGGCCATTTCTGCTAGAGAAAGAAGCAAAAGTTTAGAGGCCCCATCTTAACCCCAGCAAGTTTTGTCAAAGGGTAATGTTGCATATATTCCATTCTTCCCATTAACTGAATCTGTGTTTTCTATATGGCTTGTGATTCCTTACTATATGTCCCTTGGTACTGTCTATGTGTTTAATAATGTGGCTTCTGTCTAGGGGGTCTATATTGACTATGTGTCCTACTACTCCTAAATCTCTGGCAAAATGCCCTTCCTTCCTACAAGTGAAACATATTATTAACCTTGGCTTACCATTAGGGGTCTGGGGTTTGCGCTGATGAGTCTTTCCTGTAAGAGCCTGTATACTTACCGTCCTCAACCTCTCCTTCTGTTGTTCTCTGCGCCTAGCAATATTCTTGTGATGTTTAATAGCGCACTCTCTAAGATTAGCTACTGTGACCCCTCTCCAATTAGGCAAAAATGTTTACACCCTGTCCCTTAATGCCTTATTGAGCCCGTCCATTAGCACAGAGACAGCTACCTCCCTGTAATTCGCATCATTCCCTATATCCGATACCCCAGTGTATCTAGCCATTATTTGCAAAGCCCTATGGAAATATTCAGATGTCATTTCGTTTTCGCTCTGCTTTATGGAGGAAATTTTGCTCCACTTAACAGTAGTGGGGAAATACAACCCTAGTTGCATGTTAATTCGTTCCACATTCTCCTGATTGTGTTCGTCAGTCATAGGGTCATCCGACTCTAATTTACAATCCGTAATACATTTTTGGGTGTCAATATTAGGGGGTAGGCACGCTTTCTAGAATGTCCGCCAATCTTTGTTTGCCGGTTCATGGGCATTACCCAGGTCCCTGATAAACTTCTGACATCTGGCTAAATGCTTCTGGGGATCGGGGAATTCTAAAATGATTGACCGCAGTTCTGATCACGGGCAATACATTGCATTATTCCTGGTGAGGATTACTCTCTGACTATCGGTTCTCCCATTGGGAGTTACTATTTCCAAGACAGGATGTAACCCAACCGTTCCATTACTAATCTGCTCACTGTGAGGTGTTAATGTCTCTGTGTAATGAACAGTCTCACACTTACCGATGTCTGTGATCTCACCAGTCCTTTCAGTGGAAGATACTGTTACTGCTCTTACTGGTTGGACAGGGCCCACCTGAATTTCCTGTAAGGCGACTGCCTGGATGAGAGCTGAGAGTGGGATGGATGCATAATTTTCCTCTGACCTATAACCTTGGAGAGAGTTCAAAACAGGATGCAACTTGCAAGGGTTAAGGTTAACACATTGATTCTGCATTTTTCTATCATTTACAGATATACCATTGATTGTAGCCATTTTCTCCCCTTCGACCTGTGTCGGTAATGGTGTGTTCGTGCCCTCATTCCTGCTAGGTTTGGAACTTGCTTTGCGAGTTTGTTCCCTTTGCACCTTCCCCTCTTGTTGCCTCAGATTTAAACAATCGTTATGTCTGATCCTTTGTTTTCTAGATTTGATCAGACATATTCTAATACCTACATTCTGCAGTACCTCTGGCTCAAAGCTGCCCATTCTAGGGAATGATAACCTATCTTCTGCAGTCATACGTACCCATTCAGAACCAGAAAGTCTCTGCGTGTGCACCATATTTCCCACACATAATAACTTCAGCACAATAACTTCAGCCTGAACCCTGGCTACCATACGTCTCTCACTTGGTGCAACTGGCTCCCATAATTGTGGGCCTTTTCCAACAAACACCAAAATATTCAATGCAAGCAGATGGTGAAAGTTCTCCGAGCGCTCTTCACCCACTCTCGCCCACGCAGGCCAGTACAACAATACACTGTCGATAGTGGATCGCAATGTACCCAACATAGGGCTCCTATAAGACCTTACAGCACTGCAATTTATTTTCGGTGGAGGCTCTGTTGGAATATTTTCCTGAGAGAAGCAGCAAAAAATTCCTTTTTGGTGTCTTTCCACTGGAATTTTTTGTAGGGCGAAAAACAGAGAAATTAGATAACTATTGTTCACCCTTTCCAGTGGAAGCCCACCAGGGAGATTTCCTGACGTAATCAGAGAAAAACCCCTTTGTTTACACAATCACGTATGCATATGCTTTTCCACAGCGCATATGACACAATGGTATCACGTTGTGCTGTGTAGAACACACGGCCGTGCGGTTCAATCGCACAGCCTATAGATACTAGTTATATATATGCCCTACGATCGCGGGAGTCGAATTCACAAGCTGCGATCCTCAGCCGGAGCTTAACAAAAACTATATGGGGTCACAATTCTCAATTCACAATTCCCTACCATGCTCCTGTGCAAGTCTCCTCACGACTTGCGTATTTCCACAATATATTCACGTAAGGTAGTGAACCTTACGTCACCGGGCCTCTACTAACCCAGTGTTCACCGACGGGATCCCGAATTCCGGGGTTCAATACACTCACTCCTACTTTCAGCTCACACAAATACACAGCATTTTTCTGTACAGAAAATGTCCACTCTTTCTGATTGGCAGCTTTACCACAGAGGCACTTACAGTTTAGACAAAAGTCTTACACTAATCTGCTTTTGAAATTGGATAGTTATGTGCTATTGTATTTAAGGTATACTATCCCACCTTTTAATTGAACAAACTATCGTGTGATTTGTACTTAGCGTCCGCACTCTTATGCAACCTTGCGTAAACACGCGACCATGCATGACTTTTACGCCGCGTGCACGGTCCTGTACTTTGTCCGGCCCATGTATACAAAACGTGCATCCACGATAAAACAAACCACACAATCTCTATAAATGTGAGCAATACAAACTATAATCACTCACTTAACACAACCCACACTTATTCTGTATAAACCTTTACAACCAGGCCAGAACTGCATTTTGTGTTTTTATAATTACTCCCTTAACATATTAAATCGAATTTATCTACATAGTAAAAATGTATCCGATTTCACACAGATCTAAACTGATCTAAAAATCTATACCTTGTGGCAACAATATGTGAGAGGGTATGCAAAGTATCGGTACCTTTTGTGTACGCTTTCGGCACCCAAAAAAATTACACAGATTTTTAAATAGCTTTTTTCCTGTTTACCTCCGGATTCTTTCAGCACCTCTGCAGACCAGACAGAGCAGACGCAATCTAACAGCACACAAATAGGGTTTTAAAACATCCAGCAAACAGAAAAAGGTTTAACGTAAAGATGTATTCCACCCTTTGCTGATAGATTTAAGTCTACTATGATCTGCTTGCCCTTGAGTGTGTGAAAAACCGGATCGAGACCCCAATTGTGAATGCTGATTACTTTACAGGACAAAAAGCAATACCTTAATACACTTAAATTCAAGCCACTGCGGCCACTGTAAGTAATCCTTACCCTACATACTTTTTACACAGTTAACGTACAAGAGCCCGTACCGTGTACGCAATTTGCATACACACGCCGCGACGGATGTACAAAGTAAACACAGTGCATACACACACTAACACGCTGTTAGCTCAATGCAGATACATGTGTGATAGAAATATACCTTAAACCTTTAGCAGGAAATGGGACACAACACCAATTGTATTTCAAAAACTATGTTGGGGTCCAACCCACCAACAGTAATTTTACTTAGCAGGGGGTTACAATAATAACACAATTCAATAAGAGATAAAGGCTACAGTCAATGGTACATACGTTTGTCCACCTGTGCTTCCCAGTCCGGTCCTAAATCATCAAGGTAGATGATCTTCAGAGATTGTGTGTGACCGGGTCTGCAGCTGGCTTTTTTTACATTTGTTCAACACCTAACACAATGGGAACTGTAATCTCTTTGTCTATTGGTCACAGGGATGATTGTTTACAGTACAGGAGAGGTCATAGGTCGATTTGAATAGGTGGGCGATGTCTGGTCCAGGTGTACTTGCAATTGGACTCCACTGGGTTCCCGCCGAATATCAGTAGTATAGTAAATACAGTTGATATTAATATTCTGCTCCTGTGCATAACTATTCGCAGGAGCGTGAGATCTTCTGCAAACTAACACCGGAATATTGCTCTTAAAATACCCTACAGCTGGATACCAAACACCACCTCCTAACCTAATTCTGTCCCCTCATATCCTGTAAAGGTGAATCCCTTTGTTCTTATACCCTTTAAGCAAGTGTAACTCGCTGGTGTGGTGCATGTAGACTATGTGTACATTGTGCACTATGTGGATTAAATATGTAATGTGTTTTTATGGCTTTTTCATGCGATTACAAATACTACCGTAATTACTCATACCATGCACTAATACGCAGGACCGCGGGAGCAATCATATGCAAATATGTGCATGCATGGCAGAACAAGTACGCGGATGGAGGCCTTCTGTGTGTAGTTTGTACTTGATGTGTGTACTGAAATATTTTCGACTTCGACAATCCCTGTCTATAAAAAATCTTGTTGGGCAAATGCCAGAGGAATGGTTGTTGTGTAAGATACCAGTATGTGTTAATAAAGTGTCTAATAAAGAAGCACATATTGCCAACCAATCCATGATAGAATGCATTTTATAAATAAAAAAAGTGTTAAAAAAAGTTTGACATTGTGCTCTACTGCCATCAATTGCATAATCGCAAAAAACACACATCAATTATGTTTTCATGTTTAAAACAGTGTAAAGAGAAAGCTTCCCCTTTAATTTGTGTGCATGTGATACATTTGGCCCAATAGGAAGCAATAAGCATGTTCTATTTGATTTTACATTCAATTTTGCTGGGGATTTAAATGGGGATTTGAGGTTAGATTTTTGAAGGGATTTTATACATTCAATTCTAAATCCCTTCCAAACATGAATCCACATCGAATTTGATTTGAAAATCGAATGAAAAATCGATTTTTGGTAAATAAGGCAAATTTCAAAAAGTTTAGAAACACCAAAAAGGAATCGATTTAGATTCATGAAGTCCTTCCCAAACTCGAATTTTAGTAAATATACCTCCTGGTGACATCAAGATCTTTGCACTGGAGCTTCATTTGCTAAAGAGGAGGCAAATAGCGAAAAATACACTGACAAAGGTCAAGTACATGAGGGTTGTGGAGCCACAGGAGGGCCGATCTAGATTTGTACACAAGTCAGCCACAATTGCAGTTGTATTGCTAGCATGGGACTAATATACATATTCACCTGTATGCCAAGTTGTTTTCATCAATATGGTCCTTTTATTAATGAGTTTTAGCTATTTAAATCTCATTGCATATGATAAATAGTGCTCCATCAAGTCAACTCCTGTCATACCCATGCCCCATCCTCATTAACAGACATATCTATCACTACTTATGATTGTAATTCAAAAATGTCAATTGCATTTTCCTTGCGGTTTACAAATATCGTAAGAATGTACTAAATTCAGCATCATGGGCTAGAGCTTGTGAGAAAACTCTGTCCCAGCAGGTCCCATCCCGGCACTTCTTGGTATTTTTTGCAAAGAATACCCTGAGAATGTGTCTGCACATTAACCGGCTACATGCTGCTACCAAGCTCCCTGTCTTCTCTCTTACCCATCTCCCTAGTTATAGAAATTAATGAAATAAAAGTTACCTGCCCCTGAATCGGTGATCGGTGGGCTCCTCTTTGAAATGGTCAGCTGATCTGTGCAGTCAGCTGTGGTGCAGTGAAAGTCACTTCTGTTATCTCTGCTTTATGTACAGATCAGCTGACCAGGTCACAGATCACTGACTCATGAACGGAGGTAAGATTTATTTTCTATTCTAACAATGAATTTTCTATGTGATCAGCCTGTGCAGTGGCGTATTTATAATGGGTGCAGAGTGTGCGGTGCACACGGGTCCCCAGGGGCCAGGGGGCCCACACCACACACCCTGCACCTTTTTTTTTATAATACTTTCCCTGCGCAGCCCACTGTCAGCATGAATCACCAGTAAAATGTTGTGGCAATAAAATCTCTGGGACCATGCCATTTTCCTGGAGACCTGCTAGACTCTGGGACAGCGCTAGGGTCCCCTAGTGACCCTAGTGCCCAGAGTCCACAGCACTGCCGGCAAGGCAGGAGGGGGCCCAGACAGATCCTACACATGGGCCTCCTCCTCTCTTGATATGCCCCCTGAGTCTGAGGTCTATTTGACACACAGACAAATCACAGAAGCCTACTCCTGGCTTTTCTGTGCCTGTCAGCATGCAGGAAAGGCACAGTAGCGGAACTGGAGGGAAGCCTCTATAGCGCCATCACAAAAGTGCTTTATTTTTGTGAAGCTCCCTCATTTATTATTTTATAATTTAGCTTAAGTAAATCTGAAAGACATCACATTTTCATTACAGGTATGAGAAATGTCAGCTGCATAATAGAAGTATGAAAATTTGAGGTCATGGAGGAGAATTGTGAGAATTCTCCACCAAAAGCCCTTTCATACATTTAAGTGATACTAAAATAATGTGAAAAATTATGTAAATAGACCGTTTTAACATTATTTTAGAAAAATAAAATAAAAAATATGCCTCTAAAGGTCTAACAGACATACTGTATTTATAAATATTATTTTTACTAAAATAATGTAAAAAGGAGTGTGTTCACACCATTTTCTCATTATTAAAGTTTTACCTAAATTATCTAATGGCCAATTGGAGGAGAATTCACAAAATTCCCTTATATTTGCATTATTTTAGGTGCAATATTGCATTTCCCATACTTGTAATGGGAAATGCTGTATGCCACAATTTACTAAAATAAAATTGTAAAAAAATACTGGAGGGAGCCCTGTGATAATCAAACTATCTTCAGATAGCGTTATTAGGGCTTCCCTTCGGTTACCCTACTTTTACACAGCCTTCTCTGCCTGCTGGCAGTGAAGGTTGAGCTTGGATCTGGCCACTGTGATCGGCCATGTGTGTCCCAATAAGACCACAAGCTGATCACTGTGTAAACAAAAAAAAGTTAATTAAAAATAATATAAAAAACAGTTACAGTACCTGCACCCAGCGATCAGTGAGCTCCAGTAATCTGTTCCTGTGGTCCTGCTGTGACCCTGGTCATCTGATCAGTATAGTGAGCTGAGATGCTGCATCTCTGCAGGGTGTTCATGGTGAGCCACACCACACAGCCTGCACCCATGCTTAGTTATACTTACCTCTCCACTGTCTCAGGAGCCCCGCACTAGCCGGAGGCCAGCATTGTGAGAATCATATTGAAAATGGCGTGATAATAGCAGAAGTCCCAGGGCACCATGTTCCCGTAGACCTGCGCATGCTCAGTAAGACTCTGGCACAAAGCAGAGCCTACATTTCAGCCAGAAAGGAGGGGCTTCACACAAAGCCTGCATACGGACCCTCTCCTCTCTTAAACTGCCCCTAATGTTGGCACTATATAAATACACAATGATAATAACAGCTGCAACTTTACAGAACAGTGTCCCAGCCAATAACTAAAAACCCTTTAAGAAACAAAGATACACAATAGAATTGTTAGATAAAGTTTAAACATAATGAATTAATGCCAAATTCAAGGCTTATTTAAACTGACTTGTATTTCTACTTGTTACCAAGCAACATAGCGCCGAACAGTGTACAGTATATCCTCTCCCTCAAAAAACTTCACCTACATGACTTATTTACACATGTGTAACTATTGCTTAGCAACAGGATGCTAACAGACAGTCCTTAATCAAACAGCTTTTCTATCTCACTATTTGTAATTAGAGGCTTTGTTTTTATGTATCTCTCTGTGTTTTAAGTAGGGATAAACACCGGCCCAAATCTCAGGTTTTCGCTTCTTGTTTTGGATCTGTTTTTCCTTCGTGTTTTGGATCTGTATTTGTTAGTGATTAGCGGGTTCGGTTCCTTGGAATCCGAACCCCCCGAACTTCACCCATTTTACACGGTTCCGTGGCAGACTCGCATCCTCCCGCCTTGCTTGGTTAACCCGAGCGCGCCCGAACGTCATCATCCTGCTGTCGGATTCTTGCGAGATTCATATTCTATATAAGGAGCCGCGCGTCGCCGCCATTTTCACTCGTGCATTGGAGATGATAGGGAGAGGACGTGCAGCATTCTCTCAGTTGTGTTCAGTGTGCTGCAAATATCTGTGCTCAGTGTGCTGCAAATATCTGTGCTCAGTGTGCTTGCAAATATCTGTGCTCAGTGTGCTGAAAATATCTACGTTCTCTGCCTGAAAAACGCTCCATATCTGTGCTCAGTGTGCTGCAAATATCTGTGCTCAGTGTGCTGCATTTTGGTGACCAGCAGAATACATATAGTACAGTACAGTAGGCCATTGCTGTATCTTGCAGCTCTGTGTCAAGTATACTATCTCTGTGCAGCATTATTGTGAGCAGTATATAGTAGGACAGTGCAGCATTTTGGTGACCAGCAGTATACATATATAGTACAGTACAGTAGGCCATTGCTGTATCTTGCAGCTCTGTGTCAAGTATACTATCTCTGTGCAGCATTATTGTGAGCAGTATATAGTAGGACAGTGCAGCATTTTGGTGACCAGCAGTATACATATATAGTACAGTACAGTAGGCCATTGCTGTATCTTGCAGCTCTGTGTCAAGTATACTATCTCTATGCTGCATTATTGTGAGCAGTATATAGTAGGGCAGTGCAGCATTTTGGTGACCAACAGTATACATATATAGTACAGTACAGTGGGCCATTGCTGTATCTTGAAGCTCTGTGTCAAATATACTATGTCTGTGCTGCATTAATATAGTAGGACAGTGCAGCATTTTGGTGACCAGCAGTATACATATATAGTACAGTACAGTAGGCCATTGGTGTATCTTGCAGCTCTGTGTCAAGTATACTATCACTGTGCTGCATTATTGTGAGCAGTATATAGTAGGACAGTGCAGCATTTTGGTGACCAGCAGTATACATATATAGTACAGTACAGTAGGCCATTGCTGTATCTTGCAGCTCTGTGTCAAGTATAATATCTCTGTGCTGCATTATTGTGGGCAGTATATAGAAGGACAGTGCAGCATTATGGTGACCAGCAGTATACATATATAGTAAAGTACAGTAGGCCATTGCTGTATCTTGCAGCTCTGTTTCAAGTATACTATCTCTGTGCTGCATTATTGTGAGCAGTATATAGTAGGACAGTGCAGCATTTTGGTGACCAGCAGTATACATATATAGTACAGTACAGTAGGCCATTGCTGTATCTTGCAGCTCTGTGTCAAGTATACTATCTCTGTGCTGCAAAATTGTGAGCAGTATATAGTAGGACAGTGCAGCATTTTGGTGACCAGCAGTATACATATATAGTACAGTACAGTAGGCCAGTGCTGTATCTTGCAGTTCTGTGTCAAGTATACTATCTCTGTGCTGCATTATTGTGAGCAGTATATAGTAGGATAGTGCAGCATTTTGGTGACCAGCAGTATACATATATAGTACAGTACAATAGGCCATTGCTATTGATATATTACTGGCATATTATTCCACACATTAAAAAATGGAGAACAAAAATGTGGAGGGTAAAATAGGGAAAGATCAAGATCCACTTCCACCTCGTGCTGAAGCTGCTGCCACTAGTCATGGCCGAGACGATGAAATGCCATCAACGTCGTCTGCCAAGGCTGATGCCCAATGTCATAGTAGAGAGCATGTAAAATCCAAAAAACAAAAGTTCAGTAAAATGACCCGAAAATCTAAATTAAAAGCATCTGAGGAGAAGAGTAAACTTGCCAATATGCCATTTACGACATGGAGTGGCAAGGAACGGCTGAGGCCCTGGCCTATGTTCATGGCTAGTGGTTCAGCTTCACATGAGGATGGAAGCACTCATCCTCTCGCTAGAAAAATGAAAAGACTTAAGATGGCAAAAGCACAGCAAAGAACTGTGCATTCTTCTAAATCACAAATCCCCAAGGACACTTGACGGGAAGAGGTGGCGCCTTCCACCATTTGCACACCCCCTGCAAGTGCTGGAAGGAGCACCCACAGTCCAGTTCCTGATAGTCAAATTGAAGATGTCACTGTTGAAGTACACCAGGATGAGGATATGGGTGTTGCTGGCGCTGAGGAGGAAATTGACAAGGAGGATTCTGATGGTGAGGTGGTTTGTTTAAGTCAGGCACCCAGGGAGACACCTGTTGTCCGTGGGACGAATATGGTCACTGACATGCCTGGTAAAAGTACAAAAAAAAATCACCTCTTCGGTGTGGAATTATTTTAACAGAAATGCGGACAACAGGTGTCAAGCTGTGTGTTGCCTTTGTCAAGTTGTAATAAGTAGGGGTAAGGACGTTAACCACCTAGGAACATCCCTTATACGTCACCTGGAGCGCATTGATCAGAAGTCATTGACAAGTTCAAAAACTTTGGGTGACAGCGGAAGCAGTCCACTGACAATTAAATACCTTCCTCTTGTACCCAAGCTCCTGCAAACCACACCACCAATTCCCTCAGTGTCAATTTCCTCCTTAGACAGGAACGCCAACAGTCTTGCAGGCCATGTCACTGGCAAGTCTGACGAGTCCTCTTCTAACTGGGTTTCCTCCGATGGATCCTTGAGTGTAACGCCTACTGCTGCTGGCACTGCTGAAGTTTTGGCTGGGAGTCAATTGCCATCCCAGAGGGGAAGTCGGAAGACCACTTGTACTACTTCCAGTAAGCAATTGACTGTCCAACAGTACTTTGCGAGGAAGATGAAATATCACAGCAGTCATCCTGCTGCAAAGCAGATAACTCAGGTCTTGGCAGCTGTGTTGGTGTTAAACGTGTGTCCGGTATCCACCGTTAATTCACAGGGAATTAGAGAATTGCTTGAGGTACTGTGTCCCCGGTACCAAATACCATCTAGGTTGCACTTCTCTAGGCAGGCGATGCCGAGAATGTACACAGACATCAGAAAAAGAGTCACCAGTGTCCTAAAAAATGCAGTTGTACCCAATGTCCACTTAATCACGGACATGTGGACAGGTGGAGTAGGGCAGACTCAGGACTATATGACTGTGACAGCCCACTGGGTAGATGTATTGCCTGCCGCAGCAAGAATAGCAGCGGCGGCACCAGTTGCAGCATCTCGCAAATGCCAACTCGTTCCTAGGCAGGCTACGCTTTCTATCCCCGCTTTCCATAAGAGGCACACAGCTGACAACCTCTTACGGAAACTGAGGTTCATCATCGCAGAATGGCTTACCCCAATTGGACTCTCCTGGGGATTTGTGACATCGGACAACGCCACGAATATTGTGCGTGCATTACATTACATGTGGGCAAATTCCAGCATGTCCCATGTTTTGCACATACATTGAATTTGGTGGTGCAGAATTTTTTTTAAATGACAGGGCGTGCAAGAGATGCTGTCGGTGGCCCGAAGAATTGCGGGCCACTATCGGCATTCAGCCACCGCGTGCCGAAGACTGGAGCACTAGCAAACACTCCTGAACATGCCCCGCCATCATCTGAAGCAAGAGGTGGTAACGAGGTGGAATTCAACCCTCTATATACGATATAGGCAAAGGAGGGGGAATGCACCTGACTCAAGCGCAGTGGAGAATGATTTCAACTTTGTGCAAGGTTCTGCTACCTTTTGAACTTGCCACACGTGAAGTCAGTTCAGACACTGCCAGCCTGAGTCAGGTCATTCCCCTCATCAGGCTTTGCAGAAGCAGCTGGAGAGATTGAAGGAGGAGCTAAAACGGAGCAATTCCGCTAGGCATGTGGGACTTGTGGATGGAGCCCTTAATTCGCTTAACCAGGATTCACGGGTTGTCAATCTGTTGAAATCAGAGCACTACATTTTGGCCACCATGCTCGATCCTAGGTTTAAAGCCTACGTTGTATCTCTCTTTACGGCAGACACAAGTCTGCACATGTTCAAAGACCTGCTGGTGAGACACTTGTCAAGTCAAGTGGAATGTGACCCGTCAACAGCTCCTTCTTCACATTCTCCCACAACTGGGGCTGCGAGGAAAAGGCTAAGAATTCCGAGCCCACCCGCTGGCGGTGATGCAGGGCAGTCTGGAGCGAGTGCTGACATCTGGTCCGGACTGAAGGACCTGCCAACAATTACTGACATGTCGTCTACTGTCACTGCATATGATTCTGTCACCATTGAAAGAATGGTGGAGGATTATATAAGTGACCGCATCCAAGTAGGCACGTCAGACAGTCCGTACATATACTGGCAGGAAAATTAGGCAATTTGAAGGCCCTTGCACAAACTGGCTTTATTTTACCTAAGTTGCCCCCCCCTCCAGTGTGTACTCTGAAAGAGTGTTTAGTGCAGCCGGTCACCTTGTCAGCAATCGGCGTACGAGGTTACTTCAAGAAAATGTGGAGAAGATGATGTTCATCAAAATGAATTATAATCAATTACTCCGTGGAGGCATTCACCAGCAATTGCCTCCAGAAAGTACACAGGGACCTGAGATGGTGGATTCCAGTGGGGATGAATTAATAATCTGTGAGGAGGGGGATGTACACAGTGAAAGGGGTGATGAATTGGACGACGATGAGGAGGAGGTGGACATCTTGCCTCTTTGATAAAGCTGCAGGACCTGCAGCGAAACGCGTCAGCAAGCAAGCTATTGGGGTCACCACCTTTATGATAATTGCTGCCTTTGTGTATCCGGACCAGTACTGGACATTGTGCTGAGCTAAATCATTGCACCGACTGTTAACAACAGGATTACCACTATCCCTTTCTAACCAAGGAGGATACCGCGATGCAGTGAGGACCCGCAATTACAACTATAAGGGACTATTACCTCCAGCGGCCAATTGTGGTAAATAACTTTTAACCCTATGACTGCGCTGTCAGTCCAGGGACAATTATCCATCTATCTGCTATCCGGTCTATATTAATCAGGAATGGACTACACACAAATTAGACAGCCATAAACGTGACCCCCCCTTTTTAGTAATGTTTGATTTTATATCTATATTTTTATGATTGTGCTAGTGAATTGTTTTTATGTTTGATTAAATATCATTAATTAGTACTCAATCCATCTATTCAATTAATTTCTTTATTAGCGCTGCTAGTTGGTTTTCTTTGTCTATATCTTGCCTCTGTAGAGCCAGTTTGTGCAAGGAGAGATTGATTGCTTCTTTTTTGGTGGGGGCCCAAACCAACCAGTCATTTCAGCCACAGTCGTGTGGCAGACCCTGTGGCTGAAATGATGGGTTTGTTAAAGTGTGCATGTCCTATTTATACAACATAAGGGTTTGTGGGAGGGCCCAAGGACAATTCCATCTTGCACCTCTTTTTCTTTAATCTCTCCATCATGTGATGTTTGGAGCTAATTTTTTTAAGTGCCATCCTGTCTGACACTGCAGTGCCACTCCTAGATGGGCCAGGTGTTTGTGCCGCCAACTTGGGTCGCTTAGCTTAGTCATCCAGCGACCTCTGTGCAAATTTTAGTACTAAAAATAATATTGTGAGGTGTGAGGTGTTCAGAATAGATTGGAAATTATTGGAAATTATGGTTATTGAGGTTAATAATACTATGGGCTCAAAATGACCCCCAAATTCTATGATTTAAGCTGTTTTTTAGGGTTTTTTTTTTTTTTTTTAAATCCGACAAAAAATTTTCAGGGAGGTTTTGCCAAAACGCGCCCGAATCCAAAACCAAACACAAAACCCGAAAAATTTCCGATGCACATCTCTAATCTGTAAGCAGATGTGTACGACTCTATTTCAGTAACAAATGCGCTTGATTTACTAAAATTCATCATCATCGACTTCCAGTGGGCGGATCTGGTTATTGGTTGCCTTTTAACTGAGCTCTCCGTTTCCGGACATCATCGGCGCTGATTACGCCTGCTTACGCAGGGACTGGTGCCCCCAAAACATCAAGGCAGGTGCAGGAGATAGCAGTGGGCAAGCGGCCACAGTCCCCAGCTTCCCACCACACCGTACAAGCCAGAATCGTGGCATTTGGGAAGATGCCACACACAGTGGGCGCATTCTTGAGATCCGCGCGGTTTCACTTAGCAGACACTGCTCTTTCCTGGAGCCTGGGGTAAGAGACCCTGCTATCACCTGGACTGGAGTACACCATTGTGGTGACCCTGTGGCCATATTCTGATGCTCACACTTGCCATATCCCCTCAGTGGTGCCAGCTCCTGTGTAACGCTGACAGCCGCCACCTTGAACTCGACTGGGCCGGCACAATCAGAGGGGAGAGAAGCTTCTGTCCATGCTAACCATTATAATATAATTTGTGGCACCACATTCCTTCTGTTGCCTCTTATTCAGGGCTATATAGATTGGTAAATGCTCAATTAGCTTAGTGATATCATTCAGGTGCTCGAAAGGAAGGGGTATTTCTGAGCAAGAAAAAAAGCAATTGGTTTCCCCGGCACCCTGAATGATAACAGTAACCAGATATAAATCCCACATGATAATAGAATTCAGAGATCTTCGTTACACATATTTGCGCAAATGTGTGGTTAAGCCCCAAAGCCGCATCAAGGCCTCTCTGTATATTTGGGGTCCCTAGCGCTATATCTAGGTGCAGGGTGTGGCACCCCAAAACACCAGAATGAGCTAGAAAGCCCAGCGTGGCATACCAGTGTAAAAAACTATAGTGTTAATAAATTAGTATTTAGGAAGCCGAAGCTATAAAGAGGGTGATACAAACATGAAATGTAATTAAAATAGAGAAATAGTGTTAGAAAATTAATAAGTGAAAAGTGTTAATAGAATGTAAAGGTATGCCACACTAAAGCCATCCAGCTCAGCCAGTCCAGAGGCACCACACCTCACACCTCCATTACCCCAATCTGGGTCTAATATTAACCAGCAAGGAGCCACATGATAATGGCTCCTTACTAAAATATGTCTAAGCTAAGAGCTACCTTCCTTGGAGCAACCCCATAATGCTCCATGTGGCATGTCAGGGCCTGCACCTCCTCCTAATGCAGGAACCTCTCTGCCTCTCACAACAGACATATAGATTGGTAAATGCTCAATTAGCTTAGTGATATCATTCAGGTGCTCGAAAGGAAGGGGTATTTCTGAGCAAGAAAAAAAGCAATTGGTTTCCCCAGAACCCTGAATGATAACAGTAACCAGATATAAATCCCACATGATAATAGAATTCAGAGATCTTCGTTACACATATTTGCGCAAATGTGTGGTTAAGCCCCAAAGCCGCATCAAGGCCTCTCTGTATATGTGGGGTCCCTAGCGCTATATCTAGGTGCAGGGTGTGGCACCCCAAAACACCAGAATGAGCCAGAAAGCCCAGCGCGGCATACCAGTGTAAAAAACTATAGTGTTAATAAATTAGTATTTAGGAAGCCGAAGCTATAAAGAGGGTGATACAAACATGAAATGTAATTAAAATAGAGAAATAGTGTTAGAAAATTAATAAGTGAAAAGTGTTAATAGAATGTAAAGGTATGCCACACTAAAGCCATCCAGCTCAGCCAGTCCAGAGGCACCACACCTCACACCTCCATTACCCCAATCTGGGTCTAATATTAACCAGCAAGGAGCCACATGATAATGGCTCCTTACTAAAATATGTCTAAGCTAAGAGCTACCTACCTTGGAGCAGCCCCATAATGCTCCATGTGGCATGTCAGGGCCTGCACCTCCTCCTAATGCAGGAACCTCTCTGCCTCTCACAACAGACATATAGATTGGTAAATGCTCAATTAGCTTAGTGATATCATTCAGGTGCTCGAAAGGAAGGGGTATTTCTGAGCAAGAAAAAAAGCAATTGGTTTCCCCAGCACCCTGAATGATAACAGTAACCAGATATAAATCCCACATGATAATAGAATTCAGAGATCTTCGTTACACATATTTGCGCAAATGTGTGGTTAAGCCCCAAAGCCGCATCAAGGCCTCTTTGTATATTTGGGGTCCCTAGCGCTATATCAAGGTGCAGGGTGTGGCACCCCAAAACACCAGAATGAGCCAGAAAGCCCAGCGCGGCATACCAGTGTAAAAAACTATAGTGTTAATAAATTAGTATTTAGGAAGCCGAAGCTATACAGAGGGTGATACAAACATGAAATGTAATTAAAATAGAGAAATAGTGTTAGAAAATTAATAAGTGAAAAGTGTTAATAGAATGTAAAGGTATGCCACACTAAAGCCATCCAGCTCAGCCAGTCCAGAGGCACCACACCTCCATTACCCCAATCTGGGTCTAATATTAACCAGCAAGGAGCCACATGATAATGGCTCCTTACTAAAATATGTCTAAGCTAAGAGCTACCTACCTTGGAGCAACCCCATAATGCTCCATGTGGCATGTCAGGGCCTGCACCTCCTCCTAATGCAGGAACCTCTCGGAACCGAGAGGTTCCTGCATTAGGAGGAGGTGCAGGCCCTGACATGCCACATGGAGCATTATGGGGTTGCTCCAAGGTAGGTAGCTCTTAGCTTAGACATATTTTAGTAAGGAGCCATTATCATGTGGCTCCTTGCTGGTTAATATTAGACCCAGATTGGGGTAATGGAGGTGTGAGGTGTGGTGCCTCTGGACTGGCTGAGCTGGATGGCTTTAGTGTGGCATACCTTTACATTCTATTAACACTTTTCACTTATTAATTTTCTAACACTATTTCTCTATTTTAATTACATTTCATGTTTGTATCACCCTCTTTATAGCTTCGGCTTCCTAAATACTAATTTATTAACACTATAGTTTTTCACACTGGTATGCCGCGCTGGGCTTTCTGGCTCATTCTGGTGTTTTGGGGTGCCACACCCTGCACCTAGATATAGCGCTAGGGACCGCAAATATACAGAGAGGCCTTGATGCGGCTTTGGGGCTTAACCACACATTTGCGCAAATATGTGTAACGAAGATCTCTGAATTCTATTATCATGTGGGATTTATATCTGGTTACTGTTATCATTCAGGGTGCTGGGGAAACCAATTGCTTTTTTTCTTGCTCAGAAATACCCCTTCCTTTCGAGCACCTGAATGATATCACTAAGCTAATTGAGCATTTACCAATCTATATGTCTGTTGTGAGAGGCAGAGAGGTTCCTGCATTAGGAGGAGGTGCAGGCCATGACATGCCACATGGAGCATTATGGGGTTGCTCCAAGGTAGGTAGCTCTTAGCTTAGACATATTTTAGTAAGGAGCCATTATCATGTGGCTCCTTGCTGGTTAATATTAGACCCAGATTGGGGTAATGGAGGTGTGAGGTGTGGTGCCTCTGGACTGGCTGAGCTGGATGGCTTTAGTGTGGCATACCTTTACATTCTATTAACACTTTTCACTTATTAATTTTCTAACACTATTTCTCTATTTTAATTACATTTCATGTTTGTATCACCCTCTTTATAGCTTCGGCTTCCTAAATACTAATTTATTAACACTATAGTTTTTTACACTGGTATGCCGCGCTGGGATTTCTGGCTCATTCTGGTGTTTTGGGGTGCCACACCCTGCACCTAGATATAGCGCTAGGGACCCCAAATATACAGAGAGGCCTTGATGCGGCTTTGGGGCTTAACCACACATTTGCGCAAATATGTGTAACGAAGATCTCTGAATTCTATTATCATGTGGGATTTATATCTGGTTACTGTTATCATTCAGGGTGCTGGGGAAACCAATTGCTTTTTTTCTTATTCAGGGCTCCAGGGATCACTGACTTTTACAGCCAACTCTAAATATTACCTATCTATTTCTGTGGGGACAACATAACTCCTGAGTGCTTATTATCCTGGAATACCTGCTCACATTATATCTTGCTAATATTTTCTTACATAGCACGTAATCCCTCTAAGATTCTCTGTTACTGCCTCTAGAATCTATGTTTGCTGGATATTGACCATTTACACTGACAGTTACCAAACAAAACATACAAATATTAAAGAGCTTTTCACAGTGGTCTGCTGCACAATATTGCTAGCTTCCGATTGCTGATTTTGTTTTGTAACAGACTGTGACACAGGACTTTCTCTTTTCAATATTTCGCATACTTTTTATAATTATGGATAGGTTTGTGGCCATATCCCAGAGAGGTGGCAAAGGTGGTATGAATGCAAAAGCTCGGGAAATGAGAGCTACAGCCATGTCGGCATCAAGCCAACCATCTTCTCCTGCTGGAGACGGCATACTGCAAGGGATGCCGGACTCTACTGCTAACAGTACTGTATCCATACATTGGCTCAGGAAATATCTGATTTACTGTCCCCTTGGCTTGAAAAAAAGCTAGCTGGCCTGAAGGAAGCCATCAAATTTGCTGTCACTTAACTTTAGGAACATAGCGCTCGCTTTGATGAGGCAGAACAGCATATATCCAATGTGGAAGATGACCTCATTGCAGCTAAAGCCACCATCGCTTCCCAAGAAGCCTCTCTCGTAGCGATACACGACAAATTGGAAGATCTCGAGAATTGAAACCAGTGTAATAATCTTTGCCTAATAGGTCTACCCAAGTTGGTCAAGCAAAATGACCTGATGTATTTGGTTTTCTACGTGGCTTCCTAAGGAATTGAATTGCTTTCCTGCAACTGACGCTATACTCATAGAGAGGGTTCACCGCATCGGCCTGGACCGCCAAAATTATCTTTGTAGACCCAGACCAGTCATCTTCAAATTCTTGAACTAGGTTGATAAAGTCTGCATGTTGGATGGCTACAGATCTGAATTGTCTCGTGATCTGAATTACCAAGGTGACAGGCGTCTCTTATTTCAGGATTTTTCCTACCAAGTTACGATGAAAAGTAAGGAATTTGCACCCGTCTATAAATCACTTTTTGATGCTGGTATTCATTTTGCACTTTTCTATCTGGCTAAATTGAGGGTGCAACTGGATGGCAGACATCTTTGAATCTGTACAACCTGTCAAGTCGTTTCTTGCTTCACTTTCAGACCAACCAATACCCCATTAGATGATGCAAACTTATTCCGTGATTGGTTCTCAGTTATAACATCCATTTTGTAAACTGTGATGTCACTAATGTTAGGAATGGTGCTGATTCTTTATTTACAAATTGTGACAATGATGTTGCTAATATTTTGTCATACACCTGGACTGATATGGTTCAATTGGTTACCTTTTCTCCCCCACTTTTGTCTTTTTGCCGATGGCTATAATACACCTTGCCTCCCTTTTCCCCCTTTTATCTCTCGATTTGATAATGTTGCCAATGTCTATGATAGGCCCTTCTGGCCTATTGTTTGGGTTAAAAAAATTTACTAAATTAGTTAGAACTGCAAGCTGTATTTATTGTTTAGCATTGCTCTTGTTATTAATAGAACACACGTTACTCTTGTTGGTGGAACCCCTGCTAGCTGGGACGAGGGGGACCACCTTCTTTGTGTTTAAATAATTTTCTCTTTTCCTGAAGGTAGTCTTGGTTAATATGACATACACACACAAACACCACTATTCACGAAACAGGAGCACATAAAGTTTTTAACCTGGAGTGTAGAAGGCCTTAATACCCCGATTAAGCGGAGAAAGCCACTGCAACACTTATACCGTTCAAGCCAGATGTTGCTGTGTTGCTGGAGACACACTGGAGGGATGGGGATCTTAATACTCTTAGAGATACTTGGTTTTCAGACTATATGTCGGCATTCTATACTGCTAAACGCCGCAGGGTGGTTCTCATTATTAACAGGTCATTACAATACACAGTGTGGGCGATATATTTTTGTAAAACTGCGATTGGAAGGTGAAATATATTATTTATTATTTTTTTATTACCAGTTATTTATATAGCGCACACATATTCCATAGCGCTGGACAGAGAATATTTTGCCAATTCACATCAGTCCCTGCCTCAATGGATCTTGCAATCTATATTCCCTTTCACATGTACACACAGACACATTCACGCTAGGGTTAATTTTTGTTGGGAGCCAATTAACCTACCTGTATATTTTGGGATTTTGGGAAGAAACCGGAGTACCCGGAGGAAACCCACGCAAGTATGGGGAGAATATACAAACTCTGCACACTTAGGGCCATAGTGGGATGTATGTTAGTGACGTTATATGCTCCGACTCGCCCTAATAATGCCTTCTTTACCGATGTTTATGTTAAATTGCAAGACTGGGGCGTAAGACACATAGTTTTAGGTGGGAATTTTAATACCACCCTTAATCAATCATTGGATAAGTCCAATAATACCACCCATATTACACCACAAGCTATTCTTGCATTGTTAATGGAGTCCTTAAATCTCTCTGACCCATGGAGGTTTCAACACTCGGTGGGTAGGATTTACACTTTTTATTCTCATCCACATCATACTTCCTCAAGAATTGACTTTTGGCTTATCCCCACTTCTTTATTAGTTAGGGTGCACCGCTCCATAATTGAAAATATAGCCGTTTCGGACCATGCCCCAATGTGGTTTACATTAACACTTCCCTCTCCCAAATGATCTTCCTTTAATTGGAGATTCCCATCTTTTTTATCAGACTCTCCAGATTTTAAACTATACCTGGAACAATATTTTTTAAATTATGTAGATGATAACATCCAACATATAGAGGACGTAAATTTGTTCTGGGCCGCGTCTAAGCCGGTGTTGCGGGGCCATATAATTGCATATGTCACAGCCAAATGCAAAACTTTAAACAAAAGGCTACAGGACCTTTTCCAATTTCTACTCTGTGATGTTGGATAATAATACTCCAGAAAATAGTCAGTTGTATAGTGACACAAAATCAATGAAGGACTCCCTATGCACTGAAAAAGCATAATATATTCATTAGACTACCAAAAGAACCACTACTAAAGCTGCAACAAGTACACATACCAAAGGTTATCATGGACACGGGCCACATGACATCTGCCCATGATATTGCTAATTCTTTCTTAGGCTACTACACACGCTTATACACCGCTCCCCCTGACAACCCTTTATTAGGCATGGACTTTGTTCGTAAAGCTGAGGCTCCAATGTTGACGGGAACTGAAGGTGATACATTGGTAGACCCTATTTTGGAGCAAGAAGTTTGATTGGCCATCAGTCGGTTGGCCAAATGTATAGCTCCAGGTCCTGATGGCCTCGGTGCTGAATATTACAAATTATTTCCCCCGCAATTATTACCGCATTTCCAATATTTGTTTAACTCCATCCTATCAGGAGAAGAGCTCCCACCTGATTTTAGTCAAGATCTGATCATAATCCTATCAAAACCGGATAAAGACCCCACATTAGTCACGTCCTATCGCCCCATATCCCTTTTGAAGCAAGACCTTAAATTATTGATGACCATTATAGCACAGTGACTACAGGTTGTACTACCGAAATTACTTCATCCTTCCCAAACTGGCTTTGTAAAAGACCGTTCCTCAGTACACAACATTCGACAGGTAGTGGCGGCCCTGACCCAGTCTCTGACTACACCGGAAAACAAATCTCTTTTAGTTAGCTGCGATGCAGACAAAGCCTTTGATAGGGTGTCCTGGCCGCATTTACTTAGTGTACTACATACTCCAGTATTTTTGGGGTATGGTTTATTAGCCTGTTTCGCAAGTTATATGCTTCCCCGAAAGCTTTCTTGACCGTCAATGGCTTGAACACTCCAGGCTTTACCTTGTTTCGTTGTACTCGGCAGGGCTGTCCACTGTCCCCTCTATTATTTAATTTGGGGTTAGATCCCCTGATTAGACTGTTCCATTTACATACTCCTTGGCGTGGGATAGAGGTACAGTAGGCCAGCATGTTTTGAAAGTCTCAGCTTATGCGGATGACCTTTTCTTATATTTCGCAAACCCTCAGGAGGCAATTTTGGGCTTCTTACATCTATTAATTGATTTTGAAAAGATTTCAGGATTTTTGATAAATAAGACAAAAACCATAGCATTAGCTTTACATGCAGGTGCAGAAGAAAACTGGACAGAGGGCTTTCCTTTTTATGGGCAGATTCATCCCTTGTGTATTTAGGATTATACATACCGGTGAATCCAACTGATTTATACATGGCTAATTTCCCTGGGTTGATTGCCCGTACGTTGTCAAATTTTCAATCTTGGCGTTATTTACCATTATCATATATAGGCAGATGTCATTTAATTAAGATTATATCATTCTCTCAGTTATTGTACATCATACAAATGCTTCCAATCTTGTTGAAAGACTCAGATTTAAATATTTTAAATAAGGCTTTCAGTACATTTATTTAGGCAGGAAAACCCCCCGGAATATCACTGTTTAAATTATGTCAATCCACCTCTTTATGTGGCATAAATCTCCCGTGCATACGAAGCTACGCACTAGCAGCAAATTACTGATATGCGGTGGATTGGATAAATGCCACCAGTAACTATACAAATGCCCTCATGGAACAAGCCTTCTGTCCAGACATAGCTCTATCCAGAGTGTTGCACATGAGGCCTTCTAATCACCCACCTAATGTAACTAGTACTCTATTACTTACCATTACCTGCACTGCCTGGCGACTATCTAGATCTGGTTTAGGATTCTTGGCTCATAACATGATTTTCCTCTCGCTTCATCTTAATACTAATATATGTACTCCCTTGATGTGGGTTCTCCACTGTCAATAGCTTGGCACAGAGAGGGTCTACATTTATTTTCTCATACCTTACAGGAAAATTGTTTGATATTATTGCCGCTTCACCACCTACACGACAAATACCCAAACTTGTCTATACCTTTATTTGTATACTACCAAATTCGAAGTTTTATCTCCAGTGTCCTTTCTAAGTTAACTGATATAGACACCTGGAATGAGTTAGATGTTATAGTACAACATGCTACTGACAAGGTGTGCACTACTTCCCTATTATACTTCCATATTAAAAGACACATTAATCTGGAGAGTCTGCAGACAGGAATGGCGAAATGGGTCACTGATTTACAGATGGAGCCCTGCTCATCTATCCCTTTAATAGGATTAATTGAGACAGTGCTGTCGGACTTAATCCCCTGCTGTAATGACTTAATTCCCTGCTGTATTGTTCTCTCTGTATATTATTGCAGCTGAGAACAATAGATGAATGGCTTATGCTAATAAGCTTTGGTGCACCATGGCGCACCAGGGAAGGCTGGATGAGCGAGGCTCCATCTGTACCCAATGTTGCCCTTGCAACAATCGTTTCTGTTTTCACGTGTCTTAACAAGACCTTAGTATCGGCTTCCTACATGGAAATGCAATACAAATTATTGTGTCAGGCCTACTATACCCCGAATTGACGTTTGGTAATGTGTGCTTCAACTGACTCCAGATGCTTCAAGTGTGCAGCACCGGATGCAGATTTGTACCACTACATGTGGAGTTGCCCTGAAGTTCACAAATTTTGGATGACGATAGGTCATTATTTCAATGACACTTATAACATCACTGTTACTCCTACTCCTGAATGAGCATTATGGGACATATTCACATCACCTGCCAGGAATGGGGGACAAAGATTGTTACTGGCCAAACTGGCGGCAGCCATATGGAAAACAATATTGTCACAATGGATATCGTCAGACTCACTGACATTATCTTTATTCTTACCTAGGGTATCATGCATCTTTTTAATGGGCTGGCTTGAGATGTCCCTTAATAAAGAGAAGCAGGCATAAAGAGAAGCAGGCTGAAAAGTTTTTTTAATGTATGGTTGCTCCATGTTCAATCCTTGCCTCTGTCCTTCAAAAATTTGTTACGAGCAGCAGTGTCATTGACTTCATGGTACAATCTTGAACTACTTAAATCTGGCAGTCCTCTTTTCAGCTGCATTCAAGCACATTTACTGAGTATCTCCCATGCATCTATACGCTTTTATCTATGCTCTATTGTACGTGTGTTCTCATATAGTTTATGTTATGTGAAGTAATGTGCCCAGCAGCCCACCTGGTCCATTAATGTACAGCCCGGAATGCCTCAGCCGCCCGCCTAAGGTGGACTGACGCACTTTGTGGGGAATGCAGGCCAGCTCCCTCAGACCCCTGGTTGGCCTTACACTACCGCACAGCATCCCTTTGGTCCTTATCATTACTCGTGGCCGTCAAGTTTTTTTTTACATCTAGCCCTTGGTTGCCAGCATATGGTATTCCAAGCAGATCCGCGGGGGGGGGGGACTCTCCCTGCTAATGCCGTTGCTCCACCCCCTTCCCCTATTTCGGTCCCTTGCATGCCCCCTTTCCCTCCCTCTCCCTTGCCCATGGTGCTTCCTCCTCTCCCCCCCCGGGTCTGCCAGGGGGAACCTTTCCTCATCCCATCTCACGCCTGTTGTTTCCCATGAGCCTGCAGGTGATGTGGCTACAAGAGACCTCGGGGTCGTTCATGCAAGTGAAGGAGAGAGCAGTTCCAGACGGACTACGGTGGCCGCATCCTATGGCATTGTGATTTCAGGTTATGCAGCGTCGGCTGCAGAGGGGCAGATTCCGGGGCCTTCTGGAGATGGTGAGCATGCAGTTTCTTCCCCTTCTTCTTGTAGTTCATCTTCTAGTTCTTCTGGTAGTAGTGTTTCTTCACGTGCACCCAAGCGACCGCGTAAGTTGGCTAAGCTTATTGCGCATCACATGGCTAAGAAAAAGAGTAAGGGTACAGACCAAGGAACTTCGGGTTCCTCCGACCGTCCGCTGTCTGCGGAGATGGTCCATTGCACCAATACGGCTGTTACTAGGGGCGTTAGGAAGAGGATGAAAGAGAAGATTAGGAAAGGGAAAGGTGTTGACATGTTCACCCATGCGGCAAGATTTTGACAAGGCTAAGAAATCACGCAGCATTGGTGAGAATGCTTTTCATAATTTTCATCAATGGATTCGCGATTGTTTGGTCTTTTACGCTTGCTATGCTGAGACCAGTCCTGCGGAATACCCTAATGTGGTCAAATACTTGTTTTTAGTGAACAAATTGTATTTGAAGTTGAAGGGTTATGCGTGGAGGGAGTATGATGAAAAATGTAATCGGAAGCAGGACGGCAAACTCAATTTGCCTATAGGTTTCAAAGATGTGGAGGTTTGTTTGGAAGTTACCCAACAAGCCAAGCCTCCCGTCGACCTCCCAGGCAAAAAGCAGGTGGCCGCTGGCGGGGTTGGTTTGTGTCAGGAGGCCAAGGGCAAGTGTTTTGCTTATAATGAGGGTATATGCACCAGGGGCGTTAACTGCCATTTTCGCCACTCCTGCAAGGTCTGTGGTGCCGGCTTCCGAACTGGCAGACACCAGTGGGAGCTCTAAATAAGGCCTATTCCCCTGTCAATGTGAGTAAGTTGGGCAGGTGGCTGAGTCTGTATCCCAACAGGTTAGATGCTCAATTTTTGTTGGACAGGTTTAGTTACGGTTTCTGCCTGCCCATTTAGGATTCTGTGCACATTGTGGCGCGCAGGAATTTGAAATCGGCTCAAGATTTTCCACAGGTAGTGATGGACAAAGTCGAGGCTGAGGGCACATGCGGCCCTTTCTCCTCCCCCTCTTTGCCCAGTTTGTGCATTTCCCCTTTAGGGGTGGTGCCCAAGAAGACCTCGGGTAAGTTTCGCCTTATCCAGCATTTATCGCACCCACATGGTGGTTCAGTCAATGATGCGATACCTGAGGCGATTTGCCGTGTGCGTTATCAATCATTTAATGAGTCCCTACGGATGGTCCGGGATTTTGGTCCGGGGTCTCTCATGGCTAAACTGGACATTGAGTCCGCTTTTCGCCTGCTCTACTTGCACCCTGATTCCCTGCGATTTATGGGTTTCAGATTGGGTAAAGACTTTTACGTGGATAGGTACTTGCCATGGGCTGTTCTGTCTCCTGTGCCTATTTTGAGAAATTCAGTACTTTCTTGCATTGGTGCATTCAGAATGCTTCTGGCCACCCCGGAGTTGCGCACTACCTGGATGATTTTCTCCTGGTAGGCCCGGTGGACACAGCATATTTTGTGGGGATATCTTGAGCTCTGTCAGTTGTTTTGTTTGAGGTTCTAGGAGTTCCCATGGCTCACAATAAGACGGAAGGGCCCACGCGCTGTCTTAGTTATTTAGGCATCGAGATAGATACTGCCGCTGGTTGTTGTCGCCTGCCTGCTGACAAGGTCCGGAAGCTTCTCGGTCTCATTGAAGATTGCTTAGGCAAGCGCAGGGTTAGGCTTAAACAGGTTCAATCTTTATTGGGCTCCTTCAATTTTGCATGCAGAATCATCCCCATGGGGAGAGTTTTTTGCCACAAACTTGAGAGGGCCACGGCCGACACAGTCAAGCCTCAGTATACCATTTACCTTTCCATGGATATCAGAGATGATCTCAGAGTCTGGTCCTCATTCTTGGTTTATTTTAACCTTGAAGTTTTGTGAACATCGCAGCATTGTTTTAATAGCTGCATCCAGCTGTTTACCGTCGCCGTCGGCTCCAGTGGGTTCGGTGCCTTTTTTTGTAATGAATGGTGTGCTGAGCCCTGGCTAGCCTCTTGGGTCTCCCATGGTTTCACTGGGAACCTCATCTTGTTGAAACTTTTTCTAATAATTGTTGCGGTGGATTTATGGGCTGTCAGGTTGTCGGATCAGAACATTGTGTTCCGTTGCAACAACATGGGCAGGGGCAAACGCAGGATTTAGTGAGGGGGGTTTCCATGGGTGTGTGCATGTATGTATGCATATGTATGTGTATATATATATATATATATATATATATATATACACACACACATATATATATACATACATACATACATACATACATACATACACACACATCTATATATGTATATATATATGTGTATATATGTATATATACACACATGCACATATATATATATATATATATATATATATATATGCAAGAGATTGAAGGCTGTGCAATCGATGTTTAGCGTCCTTAATAATCCATAAAATCCATGTAAATTATTGATGCTGGTGCAGGCACTTCTGAACGGTGTAACCACACTGTTAATATGAACTGCAAAAGAATGATGAAGGCGCACTCAGTGAATCATGATTAAAACAGATTTACTGAAAATAACAAGCTCACATACATCAAGGTAAGAAATAACCGGCTCATAGGATTCGACCCAGCTGTATCACGTATCACTCTCAGCGGTCCGATTCTCAGGTTGCCGGCATGTGATAAATCTCAAGTCCGCGTCTTAGCTTGCAGGACCAGTGTTCACAGTTGAAGCAAACACGTCTTGGTTTAGGCCACGCCCAACGCGTTTCGTCACGATATGACTTCGTCAGGGGGTGTGGTCAGTGTCTCCAGCGATGTCTTATTTATGTCAGCACTAATTGCTCTTAAGGTCTTCAGGTGTGACTCGTTAATACCAGTCTTCACCATATTTAGCAGCAAACCATCATACAAAAGTTTATACAGCTTGTCATTATTACAAATATATATTACTCTAAATAAACTTTATTTATAAAATTTAACAATTTTAAAAATATGTTAATAGGATTGCCATAAAAATATATGACTTAAGTAAAAATAAAAATGAAAACTGTCAATGCAGGAATGATTTTTCAGCATGCTTTTTAAAAACATGTTTTTTGGAGAGAGACAAGGAAATAGGGTGAATTATGACAACATATATTTTGTTCATAACCAACAATAATAATACATCATATAGTTATGACTTAATGGATATATATATGAAAAATTAGAATGAAATTATGATATAATTAATGTACCAAAAATATATAAAAATTAAGTTGATAATAAAATAGTTTTAGAGATGAAAACAGATAATAATACAGATAAAGGTGAACAGACCGACATTATAAATAAACAATGGCAGGACAATCCATTAGTTATAGTGTCATATGACACCTATTTTAGCTTATCATATATTGTTTATTATGATTAAATAAACATATATGTAGATTAATACTGGTGGTAGTATTAAATAGGGGCGTATCCACTAGTGGAGAAGCGGCCGCCAGGATACGATCAGACCGGGCCGCCCACGCAACTGCCGGAAGAAGCGAGGGCAACCTAGAACGATCGCCTTACCTGTCGTTCACCCTCCCCCCGTGGTGACTCAAGCAGTCAACAACGCACCAACATTAAACAACCACAAACCCTTAAATGGCATAAGTTGCAGATAGATAATTGATTCATTTATACAAGGAATATTCATTCCACCATAAACCAGCTTATATATAGTGACCTATTTTTCGGGGAATAGTTTAGTTAGAGGATTACCATGATTTTAAAAAAGAGGAATTTAAACAGGGGGATAAATTACGATTATAATGACCAAAAACAAGAATCACTATTTTTAATTATTTTTATTATTATTTTTATTTTTATTGCCCGAAATTATTTTCAACAAGGAAAACAATAGATTTATATATTTTATATTATTGTTAGTGCAGAAATGGTGTAATGTCATATGTCTCGTTGAGACCCGATGGTACAAGGGTGTTTAATTTATATATCCAGAAGGTCTCTCTTTTACTTAATAATTTTGAGATATCTCCCCCTCTTGTATCTACAACGACATGTTCAAGGGCTTTAAAAGTGAACTGAGCTAATGATGACTTACAACACACAGCCCAGTGTCTTGGGACACTGTGCGTAACAACTTTATTGACTATATTTCGGGTATGCTCTAGGATTCTTATTTTTAATTGGCGTTTAGTTTTCCCGATATATCTTGCCCCACACCCACATTCCAACATATATATAACATTAGTGGTTAAGCAATTGATATATCCCTTTATGTCCCATGATTCCTCTTTATTGTTACTAAAGAACTTCTTTCTTTCTTTACTGGTATATTTGCAAACCTTGCATTTATTGCATGGGAAAAAAACATTTATATTGTCAAGCCAGGTTTTTTCAGTGTTATTTTTAAGTTTAGATGGCGCTAATTTATTTTTTAAAGTGGATGCCCTTTTGAAGACTACTTGTGGAATTTCTGGAATTACTTTATTTAATATGGGGTCAAGCTTCAAAATATCCCAATGTTTTTGTAAGATATTCTTAATTTCTCTACTTTTAGAGTTAAATCCTGTGGAGAATGGAACCAGATTAAAATAATTCTTATTCTTCTCTTTATAACTTAGGAGACATGATCTATCCATAGTTCTTACTTTATCTTGGCAATCTTTAATGAGTTTTTCTGGATATTGTTTTTCACGAAATCTATTGCTATATATTACTGATTGTTCATCATATTTATTCAAATCCGCACAATTGCGGCGAATTCTGATGAACTGGGATAGGGGTATATTATTAACCCATTTTTTAAGGTGGCAACTATTATAATGAATGTAATTATTACTATCCACTTTTTTGATATAAGTGTAAGTATCTATCTTGGACCCAGGTGTCCATTTGCTTGTGTCCAACACTAGGTCCAGAAACTCAATACGTGAGATTTGGAAATTTGAAGTAAATCGCAGATTCCACTCATTATTATTCAATCCCTGTATAAATGAATCAAAGCTCTCTTTTCCACCTTGCCAGACTATTATTACGTCATCTATATAGCGTTTATACAGTTTAATATTCTCGTGAAAGGGATTATTACTGTAAATGTTTTCAGTCTCCCATTTACCTAAATAGAGGTTTGCAAAACTTGGTGCATAGGGGGTCCCCATCGCCACACCCCGTTGCTGTATATAAAATTGATCATTATATAAAAAGTAATTATTTTTTAATACAAAATCTATACAGTCTAAAAGGAAAGCCACTAAATCAGAACTCAAATTAACATCCATATCACAGGTATATATACATGTATATGTATATACATTCATACATATATGCACAAACCCACACATCACACTTACATACATAATGACAGATACATAAATACTCACAGTTGTGTGCATAGGGGCTGGGAGCAGAGGGGTATCAGTATAAGGACGGAGGGAGCTTCTGTGGCTAAACATGCGCAGCCAGCAGTTCCCCTCCAAAACAATCTGTAAGAAGAGAGCTACTGTACATATAGTAGCTCAGCAGTACAGCAGCTTCGCGTTCGCGATCTCGCTTGCGATCGCGGTCGCAGCTTTTAGATGAGAGAGACAGCTGTGTCTCTGTCTCATAAATAGAAAATTCGGCTCATCAGGGGGGGTTTCTAGGTATTCGGAAACCCCCCTTGCGTGTGCCACTGATGGGTGTGGTGCACGCTATCAATGACCAGTATTCTTCCTCTCCCCATGCTCTCCATGTCCTGCGGCATTTGGTCCTTCAGTGCTTGCATCACAACATCAATTTCCATGTGCTTCATGTCCCCAGCATCGACAACAGGATAGCGGACGCTTTGTCTCGCTTTAAGTTCGATACATTCAGTTTATTAGTTCCGGGGGCTGCTGCCTTATACTGTATCTGGCAGATTATCGAGTCAGTTTAGCAGAATTGGCTAAGAAATCTTTAGCCCCTTCCACACTTAGGGCGTAAGAGGCGGCTTGCCATGTTTGGATGTCATATCTGAATAGGTACAGTCCTGTGGGTAAGTATTCGGAGTAGTGCTTGCTGGCATTCATGTGTGGCCATTATAGAGAGGGCAGGTCAGAGGCTGCAGTGTCATCTTGCGAGCATTTTGTTTCATACAAAGCTGCTGCAGCAGGCTGACCCCTTTCTATGGAGCTTAAAGGTTGGGCGAAGGAAAGGATTGTGCCAGTAAGTTATTGCAGACCCATTGACTTAAAGCTTTTGCAGAAATTGTTAGCTGTGCTTCCTGGTGTGGCTGTGTCCAGTTTTGAGGTTTTGCTTTCTAGGTTGGCTGTTTCATTTGCTTTTTTCGGTGCTTTCAGAGTTAGCGAGCTAGTAGCGAGTAGTAAATCATCGGTTGATTCAGGCCTGCTCTTCAGGGATGTTTTGCTGCGTGAGTTGGTCCTTTGCAAGATAGCGCGTTCTAAAATGGACCAGGCTGGCAGTGGTCAATGGGTGTTGCTTAGAGAGCACAAATATAGTGATATTTGCCCGTTCCTGTTGGCAACTGAATATGTTAAGGTGCGCCCTCAAGTCGGCGGCCAATTTCTGGTGCATGCTGTTGCCGTTCACAAACCAGTTTGCAGCGGTGTTGCCGCATTGCTTGGTGGCCTTGGGTTTGAAGGGTATGGGGTATGGTACCCATTCCTTTCGGATTGTGGCGGCTACACATGCAGCGGCTGGCGGATCTTCAGCGGCAACTATTCAGGCTCCGTGTCGCTGGAGGTCGGCCTCCTACAAGTCCTGTATACGTTTAGATAAGATTTACTTTGCACCTGTTGCGCTAACCCAAAAACGCGGTTTACCCATCAGTTTTTGAATGGTTAGCTTTCAGGAATTGAGGGTGGGAAGTGAATTTTTACATTTTCCTCCGAGAGGGCCTAATTACAATTGGCTTACGCAAAGTTCACGGGAGGTTTTTTGAGTTTTCTCCTTCACTTAGGTTACGGTTTGTTCACTTGTTTTCTGTTTTCCTACACTGCTGTTCATAGTGCATTTTTCTGATGTTTAGGGTTTCTCTTTTGCAGCTCTCATGGATACTCTGAAGTAGATTTGGCTAGTTGGCCATTCTTATATTTTTTGGGGCGGAGAGGCACCCCATGGCTAGTAGGTCGTCAGATTTCGTAGGTAACAGGTTGGTTCGTTGGTTAGGTGTCCGTGACTTGTGTTGGAGTGATTTACTTAGTCTCCGTTTTCGTCATTAGCGCTGGTGGGGCCACCCCGACTGGCATGTCCTCCACCTTGGTGGCAATGATATGTGAAGGGCATAGATCTCACACTGAGCATCAAGGCAGACTTGGTCACTTTGCGTTGCCATTGGCCTGAGGTACGTGAGTTCCACCATTGAAAAGGCTAAGAAGAAAATAAATTCTGTGATTTCTTTGTTTGTCACTGCCATGGGTGGCGTACGGGTCAGGCATCCAGTGCTGGTTCTTCGGAAAACAGACAGTTTTATAGGGACAATGGCGTCCACCTTTCTCCGTCTGGTACGGGTGTTTTCCTGGAGGGCCTTTTTGGAGCGATAGAGTAGCAGGTGGGTTATGTTTTTTTCTGTTTGGTTTGGATCGTGGCTGTGGTTTTTGGTAAAACCTTGCGTGGCGGGAAGTCACTACCAACCAGTGGTCAAATTTGGCATAAGTGGTCATTGTGTGGCTCCTTCCTTTAGAAAGACGGGTAGTGTGTCCTTCCCCTGCGAGTGGACAATGGTTGTTCCCCTGCAGGATCATCCATGCCTTGCCTGTGTAAGGAGGGGTGGGTCCTGCACAATGCGGGTTATGCAGTTAGGAGTCGGATGTTCAGTCCCCTCCTCAGTTTTTCGTGGTACAGAATTATTGACTAGAGCTGGCGTTTGGTAGCGCCTTTCTTTTGCATCCTCCACAATCATAATACAAAATCAGGTCAGCAATTCAATAAATACCAGTTGACCTTTAAATCTAGCAGTTGGTGTCCCTGTCTTAATTTGTAGTTTATTAAGCTAGCTTAATTATATGGTAAAGTGCCATCACAATAAAATAATGGGTGCCTTAGATCAGCTGGGGGCTGATTAGGCACAAAGCCATATAAGAGCCCTGATTTTTTTGTGATTTTGTTAAGATAACAGAGTAGTTGCTAGGTAGTTTTTGTAGCGTTTTTTTTTATTATTGGTTATAGGTTTTATCTAGTCTGCCAATCAGAGAAGTTGTAGGTGTCAACAATATAGGGGTATATAGAGTTGAGTCATGTGATTCTGACTTCCTATTGCCATTTGGAAGCCCCTCCCACCCTCCCAGATCATTTTCTGATTTTGTTTTTTGCAGCTGTTATTCTTTTGTGCTACAATTTGGTAGTTGGCGTTTAAAAGCCAGATGAGCGGGAAGTCGCTACCAGCTAGTGGTCAAATTTGGCATAAGAGGTCATTGTGGGGCACCTTCCTTTGGAAAGATGGTGAGTGTGTCCTTCCCCTGCAAGTGGACAACGGTCGTTTCCCTGCGGGGTTGTCCATGCTTTGCCAGTGTAAGGAGTGGTGGTTCCTGCACAATGCGGGTTATACAGTTAGGAGGCAATTGTTGAGTCCCCTCCTCAGTTTTTCATGGTATAGAATTATTGACTAGAGCTGGCGTTTGGTAGCGTCTTTCTTTAGCCATCCTCCACAATCATAACACAAATCAGGTCAGCAATTCAATAAATACTAGTTGACCTTTAAATCTAGCAGTTGGTGCACATGTCTTTATTTGTAGTTTGTTAAGCTAGCTTAATTATATAGTAAAATGTAATCACAATAAAATAATGGGCACCTTATACAGAGATATATAACTTCATTCATACACAGTACAAATAGAAATGCCAATTAAGTAATGCAGATGGTCAAAACTACATATAATATAGCAGCCACAACAATGAATGAAATTAGCAGATAGATAGGTGAATCTGCAAACATATATAACTAGCTAGCTAGTATAACCAATGGTCATCATCAGCATTTATTATTTATGCACCACCTCACTCCATATGGCTCCTAACAGATCTGCCTCAGTCACAATTATGTGCTCAGCCTGGTCTTGTATGTGCATTCCATTCCCTTATACTGCCTCTACAGTCACACATGAAAAATGTGAATATATCTGCATAATAGAGATGTGCGCCTGCCCATTTTTGGGGTTTTGTTTTTGTTTTTTTGTATTTTTCATATTTTGGTTTTGTATTGGTTTTGCCAAAACTGCACTTGTGTGTCTTGGTTTTGGTTCTAATAATAATAATAATAATAATAATAATAATAAAAACAGATAAAATAACAGAAATTGTGGGTGTTTTTGTTCCTACAGTATTATTTCCACTCATTTCCAGTCTATTTTTACCACCTCACAGCTCACAATATTGTTTTTATCCAGTTTAGGCCAAAAGGTTGTACCGAGGTATCTGATTCACTAAACTAAGCGACAGAAGTGGGCGGCACAAACACCTGGCACATCTAGGAGTGGCACTGCAGTGGCAGACAGAAGAGCACATAATGCAAAGAAATAAGGTGCAATATGGAATTGTCCTTGGGCCCTCCCACCCATCCTTATGTTGTATAGATTAAACAGGACACGCACAGTTCAACAAACCAATAATTTCAGCAACAGGGATCGTCACTTGTGGCTGAAATTATTGGTTTATTTGAGCCCCCACAAAACAAATTTTTGGAAGGACTTCCTCCGTTAAGAATTACCATGAGGATATTGATGATGAGGTGTTAATTGCATTATATTCTTGTACAATAAATTTCATGTCCACTGCAAGTGACGTAACATGGAGGAGGTCTAGATGGCTAACATTCCTACCTCTACTAAATTTGGCCTCACAAATGGAGCAAATGTTTTTATAAACATTGTCAGGATTGGGTTAAAAGTAATCCAACACCCAAGAGGTGGTCTTATGCCCAGGCAACGCAGTGGCTTTCTTTTTATCACGGTCAACAACTGCTGATTTACACAAACAACATCATCATCCTCACTGTCAAATAGTACACACATATCCCCCTCTTTCACACACAAATCCTCAATTTCTATTATGTCTGCCTCATCAGATTTATCATCACCATCTTTACGTGTACCACTCCTCAAATGTCCAGATGGTTCAGAAATGGTGGAAGGAGGTGAAAGAGGCTTCTCTATGAGGACAGGGTGAGAAATGTCAGATCCCAGCTCAGATTGCAAAGTTCGGTGGGGTTTGGTTCTCAGGGAACCGAACCCACTAATTTCCACTGCATACAGACATTTGCATTGCGAATGGTGCTGCCACCCAGGATGCAGGGCCTAGGGGGCTTCATTGTTGCTGCCTCTTGGTACCTCTACCTTTAGTATGCTCCAGAAGCTTAGCATTTCCCTAGTCCCAGTGGCAAGTCACCGCAGAGCCACCTGGAGCATTATTAGGATGCTATTATTTATTTATTTATTTATTTATTAACAGTTTCTTATATAGCGCAGCAAATTCTGTTGCGCTTTACAATTTGAAATAACAATAACAAACTGGGTGATAACAGTCATAGAGGTAGGAAGGCCCTGCTCGCAAGCTTACAATCTATAGGGAAATAGGCATATGTACACAAGGAAAGGTGCTATCTATTGCATAGAATGAGAAGACATGTGAGGATATGTGTGGACTGTACAGAGTGGATGTAATTTGATAGGAAGGTTTATGAAAGTTATGTGGGTGGTACAGGAATTTGATACGCTTGCCTAAAGAGGTGAGTTTTGAGGGAACGCTTGAAGGTTTGGAGACTAGAGGAGAGTCTTATTGTGTGTGGTAGGGCATTCCACAGAGTGGGTGCAGCCCAATGAAAGTCCTGCAGTCGTGAGTGGGAGCGAGTAATGAGTGTGGATGAGAGACACAGGTCTTGTGAAGAGCGAAGAGGTCGGGTTGGGAGATATTTTGTGATAAGCGAAGTGATGTACGTTGGTGTAGTTTGGTTAATGGCCTTGTGTGTGAGTAAAAGTATTTTATATTGAATGCGGTAGAGTACAGGTAACCAATGGAGGGACTGACAGAGTGGATCTGCAGACGATGAACGTCTAGTGAGGAAGATAAGCCTCGCTGCTGCATTCAGAATGGATTGTAGTGGTGAGAGTCTCGTTTTGGGAAGACCAGTTAGGAGACTATTGCAATAATCAATGCGGGAGATAATGAGAGCGTGGATTAGAGTTTTAGCAGTGTCTTGTGTAAGGTATGGTCGTATTTTGGATATGTTTTTTAGATGCATGTAACATGATCTTGAGACAGATTGAATGTGGGGAACAAAGGACAGATCAGAGTCAAGGATGACACCTAGGCAGCGAGCTTGTGGGGTAGGGTAGATAGTCGAGTTTTCAACAGTGATAGAGATATCAGGTTGGTACCTACTATTGGCCGGTGGAAATATAATTAACTCTGTCTTTGAAATATTAAGTTTGAGGTGGCGAGATGTCATCCAGGATGAGATGGCAGAAAGGCATTCAGTGACACGGTCCAGTACAGATAGGGACAAGTCAGGGGAGGATAGGTAGATTTGAGTATCATCTGCGTACAGATGATACTGAAAACCAAAAGAGCTGATTAGTTTACCAAGAGATGAGGTATAGATAGAGAAAAGCAGAGGACCCAAGACAGAGCCTTGCGGTACTCCAACTGAAAGATGTAGCGAAGAGGAGGTAGATTCAGAGAATCGAACACTGAAGGAGCGATTAGATAGGTACGATAGGAACCAAGAAAGGGCTGTGTCTTTAAGACCTAGGGATTGTAGTGTCTGTATGAGAAGAGAGTGGTCTACAGTGTCAAATGCAGCAGATAGATCTAGAAGAATAAGTAGTGAGTAGTGGCCTTTAGACTTTGTAGTGACTATTGATGTGTTTCTGATGTTCCCAATGTTTCCTCTTAAATAAGTGACCAGTTGATGTAAGATGCTGACAGTGGGTGTCTCTGTACATAAGACAGCAGCTGAGTCATTAGCATAAATAAAAGACCTCGAGGGGCCGTACCTCTTTCCTTCATGAACAGTTTTCATCTTAATACCTCATACAATTGAAGTGCATACAACATTCAGCTGGATTATAATTTCAATATCACTATGAAGTTGCTGGGATATTGTGTACAATCCACCAAATGCTATAAGGTCCTTACAGTGGTCCAAGCTGCTCTTCCCCAAGGTGGGCTCTTGAGGAAGAACGACATTTCATTTGGTAGTGACTGATATGTAAAATATTCACAATTTTCAACTTTAATGTAATCATTCTACTGTGCAAATGTAAGAACGTCACACAGACCTGACATCAGTCATGGCCGCCATCAGGGGGTACTGCCGGGACTGGTGTCCAGAGCCCAACCACTCTGACAGAGAAGGGGTCCGCCACTCCTACTGCCCTCCCACAATATAGGTTGTTGTTTTGTTTTGTTTTCCGACCCGGCCCTGCTGCATGGCTTGGCAGGTGGATAGACATTTTACTGCTGTCGTGGCTCCACCTACTAGTACCGACATCACAGTTGGAGCAGTAAAATTGTGAGATGACTTATGTGAGCGTAAGCGTTGTGTGTACCAGGGACCCAAACCAAGAAGCAGTTTAATAGTGTTACGCTACAACTCTGCTTCCAACTCTTCACCAGGATGGGTTCTTTATAAAGCCCGTCTTCTGGCAAGAGAAACTTAACTTTGAAAATTTGAGTGAAAATATAAATCTTTACTTTGCGAATTAATGTGAAAAATATTTCTCACATCCGCATTAAACAATGTCCTCTAGTATTTCTATAAAGGCCTCACAGTGCCATATAGCAGCTGTCCAAGGTCCTGATCTTACAATGTCATAGATATCTTGCTAAATAATTTCTAAAGGTGACGTTAGGAGTTAGCACACAATAACTGCCTTTCATTTCCCATCAGTAATGCTGATATACATATTAACCCTTTTGAAGAGCAATGCATTTCTTTCCGCTGACTGATTTTATGATTACTTAATCATCTACTGAATAATGTCGCCTCTACTAAATAAGAAATATAGACCTGCTAGGAAATGATCCTGATAATTCCCAACACATGGAAAAAGATGTATTTAATTTATTGGTAGCTTCAACCTTCTCAAGAGTACAAGTGATCTGCAAGAGGAAAGTATTGGTAAGTAATTGCTGAAGTTACACAAAGTGAAGCAGCAAAGGGAATTATACACTTCCTAAGACCCAAAGCAGTGCTTTTATTCATGAAATACAAACTGTAGAAATAGTATTCTTTACTTTGTAAAGTGGGGCAAACAAAAATGATTTACTGTCCAATTATTTTACCATCATAAAACCCATAACCCAATAATGGTGCAAAGATAGAACAAATATAGATAGAAAAATGTATGATTTGGATCAACAGTATCAATGTCGTACAAAACTGGTAAATATTCCTTCTCATGCATAATCTAGTATGGTTCTAGATGTGGAGATACGGGTTTAATAGAAGATCCCGGCACTTGGTATTCTAGCTGTCAAAATACAGACAGCAGTATCCTGGAGTTTAAAATCCCGACAGCTATTAATAACTAAGATAACCCTGACCCCTTAACTCACTAACCCTAACCTGAGTTTTTTGCAGCCTGACCCTAACCAACCCACCCCCTCTCCAGCCTAAACCCAACCCTCCCTGGTGGTGTTTAACCCTAACTTCTCCTGAAACCTAACTTCTCCTAAACCTCCCTCCCCCGCAGCCTAACCGTAATCCCCTCCCCCTGTGGTGCCTAACCCTAACCCCTCCTCTCTGCAGCCTAACCTTAACCTTTCCCACCCGTAGCATAACCCTATGCCCTTGTCTTTTGTATATACATGTTTTAATGTACTGGTGTATGTTTTGTATCATAATTGCACAAGCCATGGGTTACTATGGTAATCCAATGGACGCTGATAATCCCACCAATGTGATGGTGTCGTCGAATGACATCAATGAGTCAGCACCATGCTGCTCAGTGGTGAGTATTTCTGATGGTGCGACACAGGTGAGAACGATTATATGCTTATTGTTTGATGGGTTTGAGGGTATTTATGTACATTATTGCATTGCAATATGTTTTGTCCCTGATGATGGATGTAAACCCAAAATGTGCGAAGGATACATTGAAATGGTGAATCGTTATCACCGAAATATCATCTGAGTGCCGTCTTCTTTCGGTTGTATATGGGCATTTCATTACCAAGGAGGAGACCAAAGCAATTATGGACTATTTTGTTGGGATGAGTGCTGGGCATACACACACACACACACACACACACACACACACACACATATAAAGTCTTGAATAGACTCCTTGGTAATGTAATTGGTTGGGTGCCCGAAAATAATTATTAAAGTTTCACATAGGTTCTGTCTCAAATAAAACAAATAAACTTGAGAAAGAATCTATGTGGTCCAAGACATTAATAAACTTTAATAAACCAATGAGTTTATGCAATTGACTAGTTTGTAGTGCCGTTCATCAATGAACTTTTATATATATATTCTGTTTATGTAAAGAGAGATGCCAAGACAGTCCCTTCAGCAGCAGAAGCCTCGCTTTCCAGCCTAGCACACGCTGGGTGGGGGTCCAAGGTGGCTAGTGCTGCTGAGGGCTCCTATACCTCTGTGGGGGAGCATTAAACACTGATCACCCCATACCCCTGTATCTGCTCTTGGCTGAGAGGAGCATGATTTCACCCTGTGCAGCTTGCAGAGGTGAACTAGCATGGGGCTAGCAGGACATGTGCCCTGTGCGCAATGGCAGGCCCAGCAGAGAGGGGTGCCGCCGGCCAGGGCTCCTCCGATCACCCTTCCATCCTCATCCTCACCAGTGTGCTGAGAGATGATGCAGGGAGGAAATTATGGTGTGGCCAGGAGACGCAAGGTGAGATTATATGACTGATAGACAATGCAAAGGGGAGATGGTTTGGCTAAGAGATGCAAAAGAGGAGATGGTGTGGCTGAGAGATGCAATGAGGAGATGCTGTGGCTGAGAGACGCAAGGGGCAATGGTGTGGATGAGAGATGTAAGGAGGAGATGGTGTGGCTGAGAGACGCAAGGGGGATGGGGTGGCTGAGAGATGAAGGGGGGAGATGGTGTGGTGAGAGATGCTGGATGGAGATGATGATGTAACTAAGAGACAAAGCAGAAAGTGATGCAGGTGGCATGATACTAGTTGAACTGCTGTTGTATGATGATGACTTTGTTAATATATCTACACAAACAGGCATCTTCCAGATATCCTACATGAATAGTGAATACCGACTGAAGATGCTGTCATCGTCTCTTCAGAGGTTCTCCATTGTGACAAATCATCATATAGGTAAGGTGCATATGGATTGAAAAGGAATGCTCCCAGAGTGATGAGAAATGGGTGCCGTGTCATGTTGACAAGCCTCATTTTCAGTGACCATGCCTCCTCTCGCATGTAGCCACGCCCTACATTAACCAAACCCAGCCTCACTATCTAGCGCCCCTTATATTTACATATCAATGCTTTAAATTAAAAGTATGGAAAAATCATTGGCATTACAGCTAAGCAAGAAAACACAGGACAGAACACCTGCCAAATCTATGCAAGATGACTGAGAGCAGACACTGCTTGATCATTGCTAGAATCATGAATAGATAAGCAGAGATGAAAAAAGAACCATAGCTAAAATTTGTTTATATAACACCATCACATTATGCATCTCTGTAAATAATGAATCATCCACATTAACCAATGCCACATTGGAACTTACAGTTTAAATTCCCTACCATACAAACACACGGGATCAGTACGTAATCCCGCTGGACGGGATCCCGGCGGTCGAAATACCGACGCCGGAATCCCGACCACACAATCCCGGCACACTATTATATTCTCCCTCTGTGGGTGTCGTGGACACCCACGGAGGGAGAATATGTCGGGATTGTGCCGGTTGGGATTCCGGCGTCGGCATTTCGTCCAGCGGGATGTTGACTGCATCCCAAACACACATCCACAATCAGGACTTTGTGAGGATACATGAAAAACACATACATACTCCAAACATACAGTATAGGATGTTGGAAAACTACTCATGCCCCAGTGATGACAGGGTTCAATACTGAGGCAGCATTACTGGCGGTGCCTGTCACAGTGAAGAGGCCTGCAGCTGCCAGCATTACAATGAGTCTCAATTACTCATTATATGTCACTGCCTTGCATGCTGCCAGTGTTGCAGCCTGCACATGGAACACATTGCTGATTGACAGTCCAGGCCTGTCTGGAGGGGGAGGAGGGGTAGCTCTCTACCTTCTTCTACTCCCTCCTCTCAGCTCCTCCTGCCCCCCTTCCCCCAGAATGGCACAGCAACTCTTCCCAGTGCCTGCAGTGCAACCTGAATTTGCTTACATGAGTGACAGCTGTGCGGTCCTTGTTCAGCTGGAGGAGGAGGAGGGTCCACACTCTCCCATCTCCTCTCCTCAGTTCCTCCCCATTCCTCCTTATATTCCAGGACTGGCTTCCTCTCTTTTTGAGACTGTTCTTGGGCACCGGGGATCTGATGTCATAATCTTATAACCTGCTCCAATGCCAAATATCTAAAACTGGGTGCTCACTGGCCGATATATTAGCTGCTCCATCGAACAGTTGATACATCGTGTGCAAATTGGTGGTTGTGTACCAGCAATATGTCTATAAATGATGTAGTTCACACAACACTTTGGCCAATGATTGGTAAGAATGTATGCACTTACCAATCATCAGCTAGGTCTGTGTGTACCCTAAGGGAGGGAACGAGGAACAGAGGCAGCCGTGGCTATTTGCCTGCATATGCCACTGATGCCAGGCCGGGATACAGGTAGGAAAAATACAACAGCATGCTCAGTATCATGGAAGTGTCTCTGAGCAACTTCCTGCAGCCCCTGTGTAGGCATAATGTGTAAGGGGCACTAAAACTGTGTAGGCTTAATGTGTAAAGGTCAATACTACTGTGTGCCATAATGTGTTAGGGCACTACTACTGTGTGGCATAATGTGTAAGGGCCACCGCTGCTGTGTAGGCATAATATGTGTAAGGGCACTACTGTGTGGGCATAATGTCTACGTGGCACTATTACTGTGTGGGCATAATGTGTAAGAGACACTACTACTGTATAGGCATAATGTGTAAGAGCCACTGCTACTGTGTGGCTAAACATGTATAAGGAGTGCTACTGTGTGGTGTAATGTGAAAAATGGACACTACTGCAAGGTGTATTGTGAATAAGGGCACTACTGTTTGGTGTAAGGTGAATGACGGGCTCTATTGTGCGGTATAATGTGAATAAGGATACACTACTATGTGGTGTAATGTGAATAAGCGGCTCTACTGTGCACTGTAATGTGAATAAGGTTGCACTACTATGTGGTGTGATGTAATGTGAATAATGGACCCTACTGTGAGGTGTAATGTAAATAAGGGATCTACTATTTGGTGTAATGTGAATAAGGTTCACTACTGTGTGTAGTAATGTGAATAAGGGGCACTACTATTTGGTGTAATGTGAATAAGGGACACCACTGTGTGAAGTAATGTGAATAGGGGCACTACTGTGTGGTGTAATATTTATAAGGGACACCACTGTGTAAAGTAATGTGAATAAGGGGCAATACTGTGTGGTGTAATGTGAATAAGAGACTCTATTGTATGGAGTAGTGTGAATAAGGGGCTCTACTGTGAGGTGTAATGGGAATAAGGTTGCACTACTAGTTGGCATAACTTGAATTAAGGGTACTGTTTTGTGGCCACACCCTAATCAATGAGGCCATTCTGTATTTTTTTGACACGCTTGTCCTACTGCTGCTGAAAACAGCTTCTCTGAGCTTAAACTTGATTACAATCTACAATGGTGGAAAAACATCTCACTGGGCTTTCCATCATTTGTGAACCATGTGGTCTCACAGCAGCTGTCATATGATGATGCTGTAAATGCTAAAAAAAGGCAAGATTAATAAGGCTTTAGGACAAGGTAGCATGAGGATATGCTTAATCAGTATTAGTATTGCACTCAAGAAGAACGCTAACTCTTATCTTAACAACTTTGGTTTGTATTATGCACAATACCTTTATTTTGGGTTGTTCCTTGTTATTTAGATTATATCTAAAGTGCTGTGTTAGTTCATTTAGCACAGGGGGCATGACCAGCCAAAATATTGCCAAGGGCACCAAATTAGTCAGGGCTGGCCCTGTCCATGACAAAAGAAGGTTGAGAGCAGGCAGTTAAAAAAAAACTCCTGTGCAAATGGAGCTGGGTTCTTCATTACAGATCATAGAAGTGGGCACTTTATTGGATGGACAATAATTTGCCAATAACAGGAACAAGCTGCTAATTTAAATGTGCCCCTCAACCTCAGTGTCACATGTATTAAACCAACCAGGGTCCTTTACATTTAAAAGTTCACACTGATGAAAGTGGAGTGCGATACTGCGCGTACTTCAATTTCCTGTCCTCCAGGGGGCATCATATCCTATCTCAAGATTGCCACCGAGATTGTCACTGAACATGTGCAGGTGCCATATTGCCTTTCAGTGTGAGACTGTGTTACAGCATCAAAGTGGAAGATACATGTCTTACACTTAGCTCCAGAGTCCTTCAATTAACTGCAACCCACAACGATTCCAGTGTTCCTGCACTACAAAATAGCACTTAATGCTGACATACTGTACCGGGTCAGACAGGGTATCTCAAGGCAGCCTGCTCTCCTGCTCAGTGAACTGCCTGACATTCATCTCTTCAAGCCTGGCATTCAGGTTGGGCTGGGTTACTGGTTCCCAGACACATGCTCTGCTCCACAGCCATAAGGATACAGGTGCACAATAAACATGATGTTATGTTAGTGCCAATTTTGAATCCCCTCCCTATTTAAGGAAGGCTCTGGGCACTATTCAGTGGGTGAGTTTCACAGTAGGTCACATTATCTTGCTCCAGAGTCTGTTGTATATCCTGCATGTGTACTCCTGCTTATCCTGATTACAATTCTACTACCTGCCTGTGCCCCATGCCCATGGTTTATCTCTTTTTTTTTCTATACCTGCCTGTGCCGCATGACCTTGGTTTGTCTCACCATTCTGGTAACTGCCTGTGCTCCTTGACCTTGGCTTGCCTGACCATCTTGCTTCTTTGACTGTGTCCCTGATCTCAGACCTCCTAATTATGCTATTGCCTACTGATTTTGTACACTCCCATACCATCATTTCCAGGGGGTAACTAGAGGGCCTCAAACTGTGGACTCCCAGCAATAATGGGCGTCCTATCTTACAAAAGTTCTTGGTGAACACCAGGGAGTCTGATAAACTCCATGTCTCGACCCTGCCAGTGCAAATCCTGGTCTGACAGCATCCCATCTGCCCAGAATGTGATACTGGGTAGTAACAAACAGACAAAGAGGTAAGAGGGTCCTGTCATGTGGGGTGGTAAAAAATAGAGATGTGCACCGGAAATTTTTCGGGTTTTGTGTTTTGGTTTTGGATTCGGTTCCGCGGCCGTGTCTTGGATTCGGACGCGTTTTGGCAAAACCTCCCTGAAATTTTTTTGTCGGATTCGGGTGTGTTTTGGATACGGGTGTTTTTTTACAAAACCCCCTCAAAAACAGCTTAAATCATAGAATTTGGGGGTCATTTTGATCCCATAGTATTATTAACATCAATAACCATAAATTCCACTCATTTCCAGTCTATTCTGAACACATCGCACCTCACAATATTATTTTTAGTCCTAAAATTTGCACCGAGGTCGCTGAATGACTAAGCTAAGCGACCCAAGTGGCTGACACAAACACCTGGCCCATCTAGGAGTGGCACTGCAGTGTCAGACAGGATGGCAGATTTAAAAAATAGTCCCCAAACAGCACATGATGCAAAGAAAAAAAGAGTTGCACCAAGGTCGCTGTGTGATAAGCTAAGCGACCCAAGTGGGCGACACAAACACCTGGCCCATCTAGGAGTGGCACTGCAGTGTCAGACAGGATGGCAGATTTAAAAAATAGTCCCCAAACAGCACATGATGCAAAGATAAATTAAAGAAAAAAGAGGTGCACGATGGAATTGTCCTTGGGCCCTCCCACCCAACCTTATGTTGTATAAACAGGACATGCACACTTTAACAAACCCATCATTTCAGCGACAGGGTCTGCCACATGACTGTGACTGAAATGACTGGTTGGTATGGGCTCCCACCAAAAAAGAAGCAATTAATCTCTCCTTGCACAAACTGGCTCTACAGAGGCAAGATGTCCACCTCCTCCTCATCATCCGATTCCTCACCCCTTTCACTGTGTACATCCTCCTCCTCACAGATTATTAATTCGTCCCCACTGGAATCCACCATCTCAGGTCCCTGTGTACTTTCTGGAGGCAATTGCTGCTGGTGAATGTCTCCACAGAGGAATTGATTATAATTCATTTTGATGAACATCATCTTCTCCACATTTTGTGGAAGTAACCTCGTACGCCGATTGCTGACAAGGTGACCGGCTGCACTAAACACTTTTTCGTAGTACACACTGGAGGGGGGGCAATTTAGGTAAAATAAAGCCAGTTTGTGCAAGGGCCTCCAGATTGCCTCTTTTTCCTGCCAGTATACGTACGGACTGTCTGACGTTCCTACTTGGATGCGGTCACTCATATAATCCTCCACCATTCTTTCAATGGTGACAGAATCATATGCAGTGACAGTAGACGACATGTCAGTAATCGTTGGCAGGTCCTTCAGTCCGGACCAGATGTTAGCACTCGCTCCAGACTGCCCTGCATCACCGCCAGCAGGTGGGCTCGGAATTCTTAGCCTTTTCCTCGCAGCCCCAGTTGCGGGAGAATGTGAAGGAGGAGCTGTTGACGGGTCACGTTCCGCTTGACTTGACAATTTTCTCACCAGCAGGTCTTTGAACCTCTGCAGACTTGTGTCTGCCGGAAAGAGAGATACAACGTAGGTTTTAAATCTAGGATCGAGCACGGTGGCCAAAATGTAGTGCTCTGATTTCAACAGATTGACCACCCGTGAATCCTGGTTAAACTAATTAAGGGTTCCATCCACAAGTCCCACATGCCTAGCGGAATCGTTCTATTTTAGCTCCTCCTTCAATCTCTCCAGCTTCTTCTGCAAAAGCCACATGAGGGGAATGACCTGACTCAGGCTGGCAGTGTCTGAACTGACTTCACGTTTGGCAAGTTCAAAGGGTTGCAGAACCTTGCACAACGTTGAAATCATTCTCCACTACACTTGAGTCAGGTGCATTCCCCCTCCTTTGCCTATATTGTAGGAAGCTGTATAGGCTTGAATGGCCTTTTGCTGCTCCTCCATCCTCTGAAGCATATAGAGGGTTGAATTCCACCTTGTTACCACCTCTTGCTTCAGATGATGGCAGGGCAGGTTCAGGAGTGTTTGCTGGTGCTCCAGTCTTCGGCACGCGGTGGCTGAATGCCGAAAGTGGCCCGCAATTCTTCGGGCCACCGACAGCATCTCTTGCACGCCCCTGTCGTTTTTTAAATAATTCTGCACCACCAAATTCAATGTATGTGCAAAACATGGGACGTGCTGGAATTTGCCCACATGTAATGCACGCACAATATTGGTGGCGTTGTCCAATGTCACAAATCCCCAGGAGAGTCCAATTGGGGTAAGCCATTCTGCGATGATGTTCCTCAGTTTCCGTAAGAGGTTGTCAGCTGTGTGCCTCTTATGGAAAGCGGTGATACAGCAGCAACAACAGCAGCGCCAGCAGCAGTAGGCGTTACACTCAAGGATGCAGCGGAGGAATCCCAGGCAGGAGAGGACTCATCAGACTTGACAGTGACATGGCCTGCAGGACTATTGGCTTTTCTGTCTAAGGAGGAAATTGACACTGAGGGAGTTGGTAGTGTGGTTTGCAGGAGCTTGGTTACAAGATGAAGGGATTTAGTTGGCAGTGGACTGCTTCCGCTATCACCCAAAGTTTTTGAACTTGTCAATGACTTCTGATGAATGCGCTCCAGGTGACGTATAAGAGAGGATGTTCCTAGGTGGTTAACGTCCTTACCCCTACTTATTACAGCTTGACAAAGGCAACACACAGCTTGACACCTGTTGTACGAGTTTCTGTTAAAATAATTCCATACCGAAGAGGTGATTTTTTTTGTAATTTGACCAGGCATGTCAATAACCATATTCGTCCCACGGACAACAGGTGTCTCCCCGGGTGCCTGACTTAAACAAACCACCTCACCATCAGAATCCTCCTTGTCAATTTCCTCCTCAGCGCTAGCAACATCCATATCCTCATCCTGGTGTACTTCAACAGTGACATCTTCAATTTGACTATCAGGAACTGGACTGCGGGTGCTCCTTCCAGCACTTGCAGGGGGCGTGCAAATGGTGGAAGGCGCCACCTCTTCCCGTCCAGTGTTGGGAAGGTCAGGCATCGCAACCGACACAATTGGACTCTCCTTGGGGATTTGTGATTTAGAAGAACGCACAGTTCTTTGCTGTGATTTTGCCAGCTTAAGTCTTTTCATTTTTCTAGCGAGAGGATGAGTGCTTCCATCCTCATGTGAAGCTGAACCACTAGCCATGAACATAGGACAGGGTCTCAGCCGTTCCTTGCCACTCCGTGTCGTAAATGGCATATTGGCAAGTTTACGCTTCTCATCAGACGCTTTTAATTTTGATTTTTGGGTCATTTTACTGAACTTTTGTTTTTTGGATTTTACATGCTCTCTACTATGACATTGGGCATCGGCCTTGGCAGACGACGTTGATGGCATTTCATCGTCTCGGCAGCAGCTTCAGCACGAGGTGGAAGTGGATCTTGATCTTTCCCTATTTTACCCTCCACATTTTTGTTCTCCATTTTTTAATGTGTGGAATTATATGCCAGTAATAAATCAATAGCAATGGCCTACTGTACCGTACTGCTATATATTATATACTGGTGGTCAGCAAAATTATGCACTGTACTCCTACTATATATACTGCGCACAACTAAAATGCACCACAGGTATGGATGGATAGTATACTTGACGACACAGAGGTAGTTAGAGCAGTGGCCTACTGTACCGTACTACTATATATTATATAATGGTGGTCCGCAAAATTATGCACCGTACTCCTACTATATATACTGCGTACAACTAAAATGCACCACAGGTATGGATGGATAGTATACTTGACGACACAGAGGTAGGTAGAGCAGTGGCCTACTGTACCGTACTGCTATATATTATATACTGGTGGTCAGCAAAATTATGCACTGTACTCCTACTATATATACTGCGCACAACTAAAATGCACCACAGGTATGGATGGATAGTATACTTGACGACACAGAGGTAGGTAGAGCAGTGTCCTACTGTACCGTACTGCTATATATTATATACTGGTGGTCAGCAAAATTATGCACTGTCCTCCTACTACTGCGCACAACAACTAAAATGCACCACAGGTATGGATGGATAGTATACTTGACAACACAGAGGTAGGTAGAGCAGTGGCCTACTGTACCGTACTGCTATATATTATATACTGGTGGTCAGCAAAATTATGCACTGTACTCCTACTATATATACTGCGCACAACTAAAATGCACCACAGGTATGGATGGATAGTATACTTGACAACACAGAGGTAGGTAGAGCAGTGGCCTTCTGTACCGTACTGCTATATATTAAATACTGGTGGTCAGCAAAATTATGCACTGTACTCCTACTATATATACTGCGCACAACTAAAATGCACCACAGGTATGGATGGATAGTATACTTGATGACACAGAGGTAGGTAGAGCAGTGGCCTACTGTACCGTACTGCTATATATTATATACTGGTGGTCAGCAAAATTATGCCCTGTACTCCTACTATATATACTGCGCACAACTAAAATGCACCACAGGTATGGATGGATAGTATACTTGACGACACAGAGGTAGGTAGAGCAGTGGTCTTTTGTATAGTACTGCTATATATTATATACTGATGGTCAGCAAAATTATGCACTGTCCTACTACTGCGCACAAAAACTAAAATGCACCACAGGTATGGATGGATAGTATACTTGACGACACAGAGGTAGGTAGAGTAATGGCCTACTGTACCGTACTGCTATATATTATATACTGGTGGTCAGCAAAATTATGCACTGTACAACTACTATATATACAGCGCACAACTAAAATGCACCAAAGGTATGGATGGATAGTATACTTGGACAGTAGGCCACTGCTCTACCTACCTCTGTGTCATCAAGTATACTATCCATCCATACCTGTGGTGCATTTCACTTTTGCAGTTTGCTGACCACCAGTATATATAATATATAGCAGTACGGTACAGTAGGCCACTGCTCTACCTACCTCTGTGTCATCAAGTATACTATCCATCCATACCTGTGGTGCATTTCAGTTTTGCACAGTTTGCTGACCACCAGTAAATATAATATATAGCAGTACGTTACTGTAGGCCACTGCTCTACCTACCTCTGTGTTGTCAAGTATACTATCCATCCATACCTGTGGTGCATTTCAGTTTTGCACAGTTTGCTGACCACCAGTATATATAATATAAAGCAGTACGGTACAGTAGGCCACTGCTCTACCTACCTCTGTGTTGTCAAGTATACTATCCATCCATACCTGTGGTGCATTTCAGTTTTGCACAGTTTGCTGACCACCAGTATATATAATATATAGCAGTACGGTACAGTAGGCCACTGCTCTACCTATCGCTGTGTCGTCAAGTATACTATCCATCCATACCTGTGGTGCATTTCAGTTTTGCACAGTTTGCTGACCACCAGTATATATAATATAAAGCAGTACGGTACAGTACGCCACTGCTCTACCTACCTCTGTGTCGTCAAGTATACTATCCATCCATACCTGTGGTGCATTTCAGTTTTTGTGCGCAGTATATATAGTAGTAGGCCATTGCTATTGATAAATATATTACTGGCATATAATTCCACACATTAAAAAATGGAGAACAAAAATGTGGAGGGTAAAATAGGGAAAGATCAAGATCCACTTCCACCTCGTGCTGAAGCTGCTGCCACTAGTCATGGCCGAGTCGATGAAATGCCATCAACGTCGTCTGCCAAGGCCGATGCCCAATGTCATAGTAGAGAGCATGTAAAATCCAAAAAACAAAAGTTCAGTAAAATGACCCAAAAATCAAAATTAAAATCGTTTGAGGAGAAGCGTAAACTTGCCAATATGCCATTTATGACACGGAGTGGCAAGGATTTAACTGATGCCCTCTACTATGTTCCTCATGACTAGTGGGTCAGCTTCACATGAGGATGGGAGCACTCTTCCTCCTGCTAGAAAACTTAAAAGTCTTAAGATGGCAAAAGCACAGCAAAGAACTGTGCATTCTTCTAAATCACAAATCCCCAAGGAGAGTCCAATTCTGTCGGTTGTGATGCCTGACCTTCCCAACATTGGACGGGAAGAGGTGGCGCCTTCCACCATTTGCACGCCCCCAGCAAGTGCTGGAAGGAGCACCCGCAGTCCAGTTCCTGATAGTCAAATTGAAGATGTCACTGTTGAAGTACACCAGGATGAGGATATGGGTGTTGCTGGCGCTGTGGAAGAAATTGACAAGGAGGATTCTGATGGTGAGGTGGTTAATTTAAGTCAGGCACCAGGGGAGACACCTGTTGTCCGTGGGACGAATATGGCCATAGACATGCCTGGTCAAAATACGAAAAAAAATCACCTCTTCGGTGTGGAATTATTTCAACAGAAATGCGGACAACTGGTGTCAAGCCGTGTGTTGCCTTTGTCAAGCTGTAATAAGTAGGGGTAAGGACGTTAACCACATAGGAACATCCTCCCTTATACGTCACCTGGAGCGCATTCATCAAAAGTCATTGACAAGTTCAAAAACTTTGGGTGACAGCGGAAGCAGTCCACTGCCAACTAAATCCCTTCATCTTGTAACCAAGCTCCTGCAAACCACACCACCAACTCCCTCAGTGTCAATTTCCTCCATAGACAGGAAATCCAATAGTCCTGCAGGCCATGTCACTGTCAAGTCTGACGAGTCCTCTCCTGCCTGGGATTCCTCCGATGCATCCTTGAGTGTAACGCCTACTGCTGTTGGCGCTGCTGTTGTTGCTGCTGGGAGTCGATCGTCATCCCAGAGGGGAAGTCGGAAGACCACTTGTACTACTTCCAGTAAGCAATTGACTGTCCAACAGTCCTTTGCAAGGAAGATGAAATATCACAGCAGTCATCCTGCTGCAAAGCGGATAACTCAGGCCTTGGCAGCCTGGGTGGTGAGAAACGTGTTTCCGGTATCCACCGTTAATTCACAGGGAACTAGAGAATTGATTGAGGTACTGTGTCCCCGGTACCAAATACCATCTAGGTTCCATTTCTCTAGGCAGGCGATACCAAAAATGTACACAGACATAAGAAAAAGAGTCACCAGTGTCCTAAAAAATGCAGTTGTACCCAATGTCCACTTAACCACGGACATGTGGACAAGTGGAGCAGGGCAGACTCAGGACTATATGACTGTGAAAGCCCACTGGGTAGATGTATTGCCTCTCGCAGCAAGAACAGCAGCAGCGGCACCAGTAGCAGCTCATGTTGGAACTCATGTTGTAGGCCATTAGCTATATATGTTAAATATTGCTGAGGAGGCTTACTTCACTGACAATAAGAAAGCCTTGCTAACCTTCCCTGCGTCTAATGTATTAAACGCTGTTTGAAAAATCCTGAGGGGGGATAGAATGAATTGGGAAAAACCCACCCAGAGTTGACGCATCTGTGTCCAGACTCTCAAGGATGGTGGTTTTACCGGTCCCGGGATCTGCCTCATTGAAAGAACCGGCTGATCGCGGGATTGACACTATGGTCAAATCCATATATACGGATTCGGGGACGATACTACGACCTACCATTGCCTGTGTATGGATTTCTAAAGCTATAGTAAAGTGGTCTGACACATTACTTGAGAAATTGGTTACAATGGATAAAAGTGACCTTGCATTGTTCTTACGTAACATATAGGATTCTGCAGGATTCTGCAGTGGAATCCATGAAAGACCTGGGTTCGACGGCTGCAGGAATATTCTCCATGTCTGTCTATGCTCGTAGAGGACTCTGGCTGCGCCAATGGTCTGCCTACACAGAATCCAAGAGAGGTGTGGAGATCCTACCCTACACAGGTCAGGCTCTCTTTGGGGAAACGTTGGATACGTGGATTTCCACAACTACAGCGGGTAAGTCTCCTTTCTTCCCTCAGCTGCACCTGCCTCAAAGAAACCTTTTTCTTCAGCTGCATCACAGTTCTTTCAGACTGCCAAGCCAAGAAAGACCAAACCGGCCAGCACCTTCTTTAGGGGAGGTCGGCCAAGATCCAAGAAACCTGCTGCGGTGGGATCCCAGGAACAGAAGCCTGCTTCAGGTGCGTCAAAGTCCTCCACATAATGGTGGACAGCGCAGCCTGGAGGTAGGGCTGGTGGGGGCGAGACTCAGACATTTCAGCCACGTCTGGGTGTCGTCCGGCCCGGATTCCTGGGTACTAGATATTGTGTCCCAGGGGTACCGGCTGGAATTTCAAGATCTCCCTCTTCATCGGTTCTTCAAATCGGGCTTGCCAGCTTTGCCGGTAGACAGGGCCACCCTACAGGGAGCCATCCAGAAGTTGGTGGATGTACAGGTCATTGTACCAGTCCGTCCTCAAATGCAAAACACGGTTTACTATTCAAACCTTTTTGTGGTACCAAAACCGGATGGTTTGGTCAGGCCCATTCTGAGCTTAAAATCACTAAACCCCTTTCTGAGGGAGTCAAGATCAAATTGGAGTCTCTAAGGGCCGTGATATCAGGCCTGCAAATGGGGGAATTCCTGGTATCCCTGGATATCAAGGATGTGTACCTCCACATTCCAATTAGGTCGCCGCATCAGGCTTATCTCTGATTCGCACTGTTGGAATGTCATTTTCCGTTCCAGGCTCTGCCATTCGGCCTCTCCACAGCACCAAAGATATTCACCAAGGTGATGGCGGAAATGATGGTTCTCCTCCGTAGGCAGGGGGTGAACATAATTCTATATCTGGATGATCTGCTGATACAGGCATCGCCCGAGGAGAAGCTGTTACGGTCAATAGCTCTCACGACCAAGCTTCTCAGGGAACACAGTTGGATCCTGAATATCCCAAAATCACATTTGGAACCAACCAGGAGGTTGTCCTTTCTGAGAATGATCCTCGACACGGAAGTGCAGAGGGTGTTTCTTCCGGAGGAAAAAGTGTTGGTGATACTAACAATGGTCCGGGATGTCCTGAAGCCAGCCCATGTTTCGGTTCATCAGTGCATTCGCCTTCTGGGAAAGATGGTGGCCTCTTACAAGGCTCTGCAGTACTGGAGGTTTAATGCTCGGCCCTTCCAACTGGATCTCCTGGACAAGTGGTCGGGATCCCATCTACACATGCACCAGAGAATACATCTGTCACCAAAGGCCAGGATTTCACTCCTCTGGTGGCTGCAATTACCTCACCTTCAGGAGGGCCGCAGGTTCGGGATTCAGGACTGGATCCTTCTAACCACGGATGCAAGTCTCCGGGGCTGCGGCGCAGTCACTCAAGGGGAAACCTTCCAAGGAAGGTGGTCAAGTCTGGAAGCTGGCCTGCCAATAAACATTCTGGAACTAAGAGCTGTCTACAATGGTCTTCTCCAAGTGGCCCCTCTTCGGAGAAATCGTGCCATTCAAGTGCAGTCAGACAATGTAACGACAGTGGCTTACATAAACCGACAGGGCGGAACGAAGAGCAGAGCTGCAATGTCAGAGGTAACGAGAATCATCCTCTGGGCAGAAAACCACGCATTGGCGCTGTCAGCAATCTTCATTCTGGGAGTAGACAACTGGGAAGAGTATTTCCTCAGTAGACACGATCTCCATCCAGGGGAGTGGGGTCTCCATCCGGAGGTGTTCAAGGAGGTAACAGATCTTTGGGGCGTACCCCAGATCAACATGATCAAGAAGCTTCAGCGGTATTGTTCCAGGTCGAGGGACCTGCTAGCCGAGGCGGTGGATGCCCTAGTGACTCTATGGGTGTTCCAGTCAGTGTACGTGTTTCCTCCACTTCCACTCATTCCAAGAGTTCTCAAACTCATAAGGAGAACAAGAATTCAGGCAATCCTCATTGCTCCGGACTGGCCAAGAAGGGTTTGGTACGCAGATCTTCTGGATCTACTGCTAGAAGAGCCGAGGCCTCTTCCTCTTTGGGAGGACCTGCTGCAGCAGGGGCCATTTGCCTGTCAAGACTTACCACGGCTATGTTTGATGACATGGAGGGTGAACGCCAGATACTAGCTCGGAAGAGCATTCCAAACAAGGTTATTCCTACCCTGATACAGGCTAGGAAAGGAGTAACATCAAAACATTACCATCGTATTTGGTGTGAACCAAAGAAGTATCCTACGGTGGAGTTTCAACTGGGATGTTTTCTCCTCTTCCTGCAAGTAGGTGTGGATATGGGCCTGAGGTTGGGATCCATAAAGGTCCAAATTTAGGCCCTATCCATTTTCTTCCAGAAACAGTTGGCTGCCCTCCCTGAGGTTCAGACTTTTTTGAAGGGAGTTCTACACATACAACCTCCCTTTGTACAGCCTACGGTGCCCTGTGATCTTGATGTGGTGTTACAGTTCCTCCAGTCGGACTGGTTTGAACTAGAGATGAGCGCCGGAAATTTTTCGGGTTTTGTGTTTTGGTTTTGGGTTCGGTTCCGCGGCCGTGTTTTGGGTTCGACCGCGTTTTGGCAAAACCTCACCGAATTTTTTTTGTCGGATTCGGGTGTGTTTTGGATTCGGGTGTTTTTTTTAAAAAACCCTAAAAAACAGCTTAAATCATAGAATTTGGGGGTAATTTTGATCCCAAAGTATTATTAACCTCAAAAAACATAATTTACACTCATTTTCAGCCTATTCTGAACACATCACACCTCACAATATTATTTTTAGTCCTAAAATTTGCACCGAGGTCGCTGTGTGAGTAAGATAAGCGACCCTAGTGGCCGACACAAACACCGGGCCCATCTAGGAGTGGCACTGCAGTGTCACGCAGGATGGCCCTTCCAAAAAACCCTCCCCAAACAGCACATGACGCAAAGAAAAAAAGAGGCGCAATGAGGTAGCTGACTGTGTGAGTAAGATTAGCGACCCTAGTGGCCGACACAAACACCGGGCACATCTAGGAGTGGCACTGCAGTGTCACGCAGGATGTCCCTTCCAAAAAACCCTCCCCAAACAGCACATGACGCAAAGAAAAAAAGAGGCGCAATGAGGTAGCTGTGTGAGTAAGATTAGCGACCCTAGTGGCCGACACAAACACCGGGCCCATCTAGGAGTGGCACTGCAGTGTCACGCAGGATGTCCCTTCCAAAAAACCCTCCCCAATCAGCACATGATGCAAAGAAAAAGAAAAGAAAAAAGAGGTGCAAGATGGAATTATCCTTGGGCCCTCCCACCCACCCTTATGTTGTATAAACAAAACAGGACATGCACACTTTAACCAACCCATCATTTCAGTGACAGGGTCTGCCACACGACTGTGACTGATATGACGGGTTGGTTTGGACCCCCCCCAAAAAAGAAGCAATTAATCTCTCCTTGCACAAACTGGCTCTACAGAGGCAAGATGTCCACCTCATCTTCACCCTCCGATATATCACCGTGTACATCCCCCTCCTCACAGATTATCAATTCGTCCCCACTGGAATCCACCATCTCAGCTCCCTGTGTACTTTGTGGAGGCAATTGCTGCTGGTCAATGTCTCCGCGGAGGAATTGATTATAATTCATTTTAATGAACATCATCTTCTCCACATTTTCTGGATGTAACCTCGTACGCCGATTGCTGACAAGGTGAGCGGCGGCACTAAACACTCTTTCGGAGTACACACTTGTGGGAGGGCAACTTAGGTAGAATAAAGCCAGTTTGTGCAAGGGCCTCCAAATTGCCTCTTTTTCCTGCCAGTATAAGTACGGACTGTGTGACGTGCCTACTTGGATGCGGTCACTCATATAATCCTCCACCATTCTATCAATGTTGAGAGAATCATATGCAGTGACAGTAGACGACATGTCCGTAATCGTTGTCAGGTCCTTCAGTCCGGACCAGATGTCAGCATCAGCAGTCGCTCCAGACTGCCCTGCATCACCGCCAGCGGGTGGGCTCGGAATTCTGAGCCTTTTCCTCGCACCCCCAGTTGCGGGAGAATGTGAAGGAGGAGATGTTGACAGGTCGCGTTCCGCTTGACTTGACAATTTTGTCACCAGCAGGTCTTTCAACCCCAGCAGACCTGTGTCTGCCGGAAAGAGAGATCCAAGGTAGGCTTTAAATCTAGGATCGAGCACGGTGGCCAAAATGTAGTGCTCTGATTTCAACAGATTGACCACCCGTGAATCCTTGTTAAGCGAATTAAGGGCTGCATCCACAAGTCCCACATGCCTAGCGGAATCGCTCCGTGTTAGCTCCTTCTTCAATGCCTCCAGCTTCTTCTGCAAAAGCCTGATGAGGGGAATGACCTGACTCAGGCTGGCAGTGTCTGAACTGACTTCACGTGTGGCAAGTTCAAAGGGCATCAGAACCTTGCACAACGTTGAAATCATTCTCCACTGCACTTGAGACAGGTGCATTCCATCTCCTATATCGTGCTCAATTGTATAGGCTTGAATGGCCTTTTGCTGCTCCTCCAACCTCTGAAGCATATAGAGGGTTGAATTCCACCTCGTTACCACTTCTTGCTTCAGATGATGGCAGGGCAGGTTCAGTAGTTTTTGGTGGTGCTCCAGTCTTCTGTACGTGGTGCCTGTACGCCGAAAGTGTCCCGCAATTTTTCTGGCCACCGACAGCATCTCTTGCACGCCCCTGTCGTTTTTTAAAAAATTCTGCACCACCAAATTCAAGGTATGTGCAAAACATGGGACGTGCTGGAATTTGCCCATATTTAATGCACACACAATATTGCTGGCGTTGTCCGATGCCACAAATCCACAGGAGAGTCCAATTGGGGTAAGCCATTCCGCGATGATCTTCCTCAGTTGCCGTAAGAGGTTTTCAGCTGTGTGCGTATTCTGGAAAGCGGTGATACAAAGCGTAGCCTGCCTAGGAAAGAGTTGGCGTTTGCGAGATGCTGCTACTGGTGCCGCCGCTGCTGTTCTTGCGGCGGGAGTCCATACATCTACCCAGTGGGCTGTCACAGTCATATAGTCCTGACCCTGCCCTGCTCCACTTGTCCACATGTCCGTGGTTAAGTGGACATTGGGTACAACTGCATTTTTTAGGAGACTGGTGAGTCTTTTTCTGACGTCCGTGTACATTCTCGGTATCGCCTGCCTAGAGAAGTGGAACCTAGATGGTATTTGGTAACGGGGGCACACTGCCTCAATAAATTGTCTAGTTCCCTGTGAACTAACGGCGGATACCGGACGCACGTCTAACACCAACATAGTTGTCAAGGACTCAGTTATCCGCTTTGCAGTAGGATGACTGCTGTGATATTTCATCTTCCTCGCAAAGGACTGTTGAACAGTCAATTGCTTACTGGAAGTAGTACAAGTGGGCTTACGACTTCCCCTCTGGGATGACCATCGACTCCCAGCGGCAACAACAGCAGCGCCAGCTGCAGTAGGCGTTACACGCAAGGATGCATCGGAGGAATCCCAGGCAGGAGAGGACTCGTCAGACTTGCCAGTGACATGGCCTGCAGGACTATTGGCATTCCTGGGGAAGGAGGAAATTGACACTGAGGGAGTTGGTGGGGTGGTTTGCGTGAGCTTGGTTACAAGAGGAAGGGATTTACTGGTCAGTGGACTGCTTCCGCTGTCACCCAAAGTTTTTGAACTTGTCACTGACTTATTATGAATGCGCTGCAGGTGACGTATAAGGGAGGATGTTCCGAGGTGGTTAACGTCCTTACCCCTACTTATTACAGCTTGACAAAGGGAACACACGGCTTGACACCTGTTGTCCGCATTTCTGGTGAAATACCTCCACACCGAAGAGCTGATTTTTTTGGTATTTTCACCTGGCATGTCAACGGCCATATTCCTCCCACGGACAACAGGTGTCTCCCCGGGTGCCTGACTTAAACAAACCACCTCACCATCAGAATCCTCCTGGTCAATTTCCTCCCCAGCGCCAGCAACACCCATATCCTCCTCATCCTGGTGTACTTCAACACTGACATCTTCAATCTGACTATCAGGAACTGGACTGCGGGTGCTCCTTCCAGCACTTGCAGGGGGCGTGCAAATAGTGGAAGGCGCATGCTCTTCACGTCCAGTGTTGGGAAGGTCAGGCATCGCAAACGACACAATTGGACTCTCCTTGTGGATTTGGGATTTCAAAGAACGCACAGTTCTTTGCGGTGCTTTTGCCAGCTTGAGTCTTTTCAGTTTTCTAGCGAGAGGCTGAGTGCTTCCATCCTCATGTGAAGCTGAACCACTAGCCATGAACATAGGCCAGGGCCTCAGCCGTTCCTTGCCACTCCGTGTGGTAAATGGCATATTGGCAAGTTTACGCTTCTCCTCCGACAATTTTATTTTAGGTTTTGGAGTCCTTTTTTTTCTGATATTTGGTGTTTTGGATTTGACATGCTCTGTACTATGACATTGGGCATCGGCCTTGGCAGACGACGTTGCTGGCATTTCATCGTCTCGGCCATGACTAGTGGCAGCAGCTTCAGCACGAGGTGGAAGTGGATCTTGATCTTTCCCTAATTTTGGAACCTCAACTTTTTTGTTCTCCATATTTTATAGGCAGAACTAAAAGGCACCTCAGGTAAACAATGGAGATGGATGGATTGGATACTAGTATACAATTATGGACGGACTGCCACGGTTAGGTGGTATAAAAAAACCACGGTTAGGTGGTATATATTATAATAATAATACAATTATGGATGGACGGACTGCCTGCCGACTGCCGACACAGAGGTAGCCACAGCCGTGAACTACCGCACTGTACACTGGTTGATAAAGAGATAGTAGTATACTCGTAACAACTAGTATGACACTATGACGACGGTATAAAGAATGAAAAAAAAACCACGGTTAGGTGGTATATATTATAATAATAATACAATTATGGATGGACGGACTGCCTGCCGACTGCCGACACAGAGGTAGCCACAGCCGTGAACTACCGCACTGTACACTGGTTGATAAAGAGATAGTAGTATACTCGTAACAACTAGTATGACACTATGACGACGGTATAAAGAATGAAAAAAAAACCACGGTTAGGTGGTATATATTATAATAATAATACAATTATGGATGGACGGACTGCCTGCCGACTGCCGACACAGAGGTAGCCACAGCCGTGAACTACCGCACTGTACACTGGTTGATAAAGAGATAGTAGTATACTCGTAACAACTAGTATGACACTATGACGACGGTATAAAGAATGCAAAAAAAACCACAGTTAGGTGGTATATATTATAATAATAATACAATTATGGATGGACGGACTGCCTGCCGACTGCCGACACAGAGGTAGCCACAGCCGTGAACTACCGCACTGTACACTGGTTGATAAAGAGATAGTAGTATACTCGTAACAACTAGTATGACACTATGACGGTATAAAGAATGAAAAAAAAACCACGGTTAGGTGGTATATATTATAATAATAATACAATTATGGATGGACGGACTGCCTGCCGACTGCCGACACAGAGGTAGCCACAGCCGTGAACTACCGCACTGTACACTGGTTGATAAAGAGATAGTAGTATACTCGTAACAATTAGGATGACACTATGACGGTATAAAGAATGAAAAAAAAACCACGGTTAGGTGGTAGGTATATAATAATAAATAATACAATTCTGGTCGGACGGACTGCCTGCCGTGTGCCGACACAGAGGTAGCCACAGCCGTGAACTACCGCACTGTACACTGGTTGATAAAGAGATAGTAGTATACTCGTAACAATTAGGATGACACTATGACGGTATAAAGAATGAAAAAAAAACCACGGTTAGGTGGTAGGTATATAATAATAAATAATACAATTCTGGTCGGACGGACTGCCTGCCGTGTGCCGACACAGAGGTAGCCACAGCCGTGAACTACCGCACTGTACACTGGTTGATAAAGAGATAGTAGTATACTCGTAACAATTAGGATGACACTATGACGGTATAAAGAATGAAAAAAAAACCACGGTTAGGTGGTAGGTATATAATAATAAATAATACAATTCTGGTCGGACGGACTGCCTGCCGTGTGCCGACACAGAGGTAGCCACAGCCGTGAACTACCGCACTGTACACTGGTTGATAAAGAGATAGTAGTATACTCGTAACAATTAGGATGACACTATGACGGTATAAAGAATGAAAAAAAAACCACGGTTAGGTGGTAGGTATATAATAATAAATAATACAATTCTGGTCGGACGGACTGCCTGCCGTGTGCCGACACAGAGGTAGCCACAGCCGTGAACTACCGCACTGTACACTGGTTGATAAAGAGATAGTAGTATACTCGTAACAATTAGGATGACACTATGACGGTATAAAGAATGAAAAAAAAACCACGGTTAGGTGGTAGGTATATAATAATAAATAATACAATTCTGGTCGGACGGACTGCCTGCCGTGTGCCGACACAGAGGTAGCCACAGCCGTGAACTACCGCACTGTACTGTGTCTGCTGCTAATATAGACTGGTTGATATTTAAAGAGATATTAGTAGTATACAACAATACTATACTGGTGGTCAGGCACTGGTCACCACTCCTGCAGCAAAAGTGTGCACTGTTAATTAATATAATTGTACTCCTGGCTCCTGCTAACAACCTGCAGTGCTCCCCAGTCTCCCCCACAATTAATTATAAGCTTTTAATTTATACATTGATGACTGTGCAGCACACTGGGCTGAGCTGAGTGCACACAGACTGAGTCACACTGTGTGACTGACTGTGCTGTGTATCGTTTTTTTTTTCAGGCAGAGAACGGATATAGCAGAGAGAAGTGAACGGATATATTATATTAAATAAAAGTTAACTAGCAACTGCACTGGTCACTGACTGTGGTAAACTAACTCTGTCTGCGACTCTGCACAATCTCTCTCTATCTAATCTATCTATCTCTATTCTAATGGAGAGGACGCCAGACACGTCCTCTCCCTATCAATCTCAATGCACGAGTGAAAATGGCGGCGACGCGCGGCTCCTTATATAGAATCCGAGTCTCGCGATAGAATCCGAGCCTCGCGAGAATCCGACAGCGTCATGATGACGTTCGGGCGCGCTCGGGTTAACCGAGCAAGGCGGGAAGATCCGAGTCGCTCGGACCCGTGGAAAAAAAAGTGAAGTTCGTGCGGGTTCGGATTCAAAGAAACCGAACCCGCTCATCTCTAGTTTGAACCTCTACAGGAGGTTGAGGTCAAGTTTCTCACGTGAAAGGCTGTCAATTTGTTGGCCTTAGCATCTGCTAGACATGTGTCGGAGTTGGGGGCTTTGTCATGTAAAAGCCCTTACTTGATCTTCTATGAAGATAGAGCTGAGTTTCGGACACATCAGCAGTTTCTTCTGAAGGTTGTGTCGGTAATTCATATCAACCAACCTATTGTGCTGCCAGTTGCGACTGACTCCTCAATTTCATCAAAGTCCTTTGATGTTGTAAGGGCTCTAAAGATCTATGTAAGGAGGACTGCTCTTCACAGAAAATCGGTCTCTCTGTCTGTCCTGTATGATCCCAAGAAAATTGGGGGTCCTGCTTCTAAGCAGACGATCCATTGCTGGATCAGGTTCACTATCCAGCATGCGTATTCTACGGCAGGCTTGCCGTGTCCTACGTCTGTTAAGACTCACTCTACTTGTAAGGTGGGTTCTTCCTGGGTGGCTGCCAGGGGTTTCTCTGGATTACAACTCTGCCAAGCGGCTACTTGGTCGGGGTCGAACACGTTTGCTAAGTTCTACAAGTTCGATGCTTTGGCTTCTGAGGACCTAAAGTTTGGTCAAGCAGTTCTGCAGGAGCCTCCGCGCTCTCCCTCCCGTTCTGGGAGCTTTGGTACATCCCCATGGTACTAATGTGGACCCCAGTATCCTCTAGGACGTAAGAGAAAATACAATTTTAATTACCTACCGGTAATTCCTTTTCTCGTAGTCTGTAGAGGATGCTGGGCACCCGCCCAGTGCTGCGTTATCCTGCAGTGGTTATTTAGTTCAGTACTGCTTATTTCTGTAAGTACTGTTTTGTTACTTGGTAAGTAATCCTGTTCAGCCGTTGCTGATGTTTCCAGCTAGTTAGCTTGGGTTGCCTTGTGTGTGAGCTGGGGTGAATCTCGCTACTATCTGTGTATAATCCTTCTCTCGAAGATGTCCGTCTCCTCGGGCACAGTTTCTAGACTGAGTCTGGTAGGAGGGGCATAGAGGGAGGAGCCAACCGACTCTCTCAAACTCTTAAAGTGCCAGTGGCTCCTAGTGGAACCATCTATACCCCATGGTACTAATGTGGACCCCAGCATCCTCTACGGACTACGAGAAAAGGATTTACCGTTAGGTAATTAAATCCCATTTTTTTTGCCATTGGGTGGTAAATAGGGGTCCTTTCAAACTTTTTCCTTGGGGCCTGCAATATATCTAGATATGCCCCTGGACCTGCTCATTGTAGTGTGGTATAAAATGAACTGAAGGGCATTTTTATGTTATATAATATGAACCAGGGCACTGTAATGAGGCACAATATGAATGGGGAGCACTATATATCATAATGTGAATTGGGGGTCCTGTGCGGGATAATGTGTACTGGCAGCTCTGAAATGTGACATACTGTAGGGTGAACTTAAGCACTACTACAATTCACAAAAGAAACTAGGGCACTACTATGGGGCATATATTTAAATAAGGCTCTACTATGGTTCAGAAAATGAACTAGGGCACTATTATAGGGCATAAAATTAACAACTGCTGCAGAGAAGTGTCACTCTTGAAGCATTGGGACGTGGGCCCCTTCAAAATGTTGCTATGGGGCCCACAAAGTTCTGACTATTCCCCTGTCCATATTTACTTATACTCTATACTCCCTTTGATGGCACCTCACCCCTGGTTTTCCGTACTTGTCCTATATTTTCTTGAACTGTAAGTGCAATTTTGCTCACTTGTTTATGTACTCTGTAATGGGCGCTGCAGATCCCTTGTGGCACCATATAAATAAAGGATAATAATATTAATAATAATAATTATAAACAAGACAAAAATAAAGACAAAATAACTATCAAACACAATACAGCACTCAGAAATCACAAAAGTCTACTCATCAACTCCCCAAATCCACAACCTCTCCACACACTCTACTAACTAAACCAACGAGGTTCGAATGGTTTGGGGTGTATTAATATATCTGTGACATGACACTCCCATGTAAGACACTTTCAACCAATCACACACAGTCTGAAGCTACTTCCGTGCATGGCTGTATGTCTCTGAGTGCAGCCACACTTGGAAAATATGAACCGGAGTCAAATCTTTCCATGTGCGGGAGAGTTTGACAATCACTCCCGTAAAACACGGCTCTGGATTACGAATGCTCACAACATCAGAAAACATGAATAAGACAAGTATGGAAGCTTAGTAAATATGTATGTGCTTGCCAAAAAATAGTCATAAAAATGAAAGATGCCAACCGAGATTGATATCTGCCAATCTCATTGAAACACGAATCTTAGTACATTTACCCCTTCGTGTCTTAATAATGAATTCACACAAAAAATTGCAGATTACACTTTTAGATCTAAATGAATGGAAGTGCACATTGCTTTGTTCCAGGAATATCCCAAATGTTAAGAGGTAAAATGGACTTGCAAGAAATGTACTCTTAATAAGGACAACACTTTTTTCCTGACAGTAAAATGCTTTTATTGGATAAATAAACAGAATTATACTAAAGTAGCTTCTGTAGCCTTGAAATCGTGTGTATAATATCATCTTCAGATGAGTTTTGAAATCTATGCAATAAAACGTTTCATAGTCTACGAAGGACACAATTTAAGCAAGGAAAACACATGAAAGCAAGTGGTGCAGTATTTTTGCTGACTATAAATGTAATTCAGCAAACTTTTAGCTAGACCTGACTTCTTGTATTAGTTTCTTTAGTATCCCATACATTTCATTTTTATTTTCACTTTCCATTACATTTAAAAAGTTGATGTTTTTTCTTGTAACAACTGCGTACAAAAATATATATATTTCAGAAAAAGTAAAGTATTCAGAGATTGGTGGTAGAATTATAAAATGGCACAGATGTTCTAGACTTATTGAATTTTACCTTGTGTGACGTTAGTTGTTCCGAAGATTGAGTTTCGTACAAAAGGTGCTTATTTTATAATAACTATAAAGAGATTTGGAATCACAAAGTTATTGAATTCTGTACAAAAGCAAAGAAAAGACAGTCCAGTGATGACCAATTATTGAACAAAAATAGTCCCCTTCCCACTCCCCACACCACCACCTCCCACTTGCCAATATAACTATCTAGGAACTATTGTATTTCTAGCTATTGTTGTATTACTAGCTGTAGTCTATTATTTTTTGCCCATTGTAAAGAGTGATTCGTGGAGGAATTGAGTGGCAGTCATACTTCTCATTTATACTGTAGTAATTATTCATGTATGTGTAGAAAACTGGTCTAGGTTGGAAAGGGAAAAATTATACTAAAAAACTAGAGATGAGCGGGTTCGGTTCCCCCCCCCCCCTCCAAACTTCCTGTCCCGAGTCTGGACCCGAGTCTGGCTCGGGACTCCCACTGTCCTGGCTGTCACTGGTGTTTTATGTGCTGCAGCTCTACATCGGTGTTGCTGTCCTGGCTGTCACTGTGTTGTACAGGGTGCAGGGGCACTGTCCTCCTGTATGCTGGAAAATATAGGGGTGCTGATGGCCCTGTATGTTTTAAAACTTCAAGGGTGCAGTTGTTAAAAATGAAAAACACACTGCTGTATGCTGTAAAATATAGGGGTGCTGCTGGCCCTGTATGTTGTAAAAATTCAGGGGTGCAGGTAAAAATTGAAAGCACACTTCAGTATGCTGTAAAATATAGCGGTGCTGCTGTTCAAATAACATTACACTGGCCCTTGTATTCTTTAAAAATTCAGGGGTGCAGTTAAAAAATGGCCCTGTATGTTTAAAGAATGGCCCTGTATGTTGTAAAAATGTTGATGTGCAGTTGTTAATAATTAAAGGACACTGCTGTATGCTGTAAAATATAGGGGTGTTTCTGTTCAAATAACATTACACTGGCCCTTGTATGCTATAAAAAAATCAGGGGTGCAGTTGTTAAAAATGTAAAGCACACTGCTCCTGTATGCTTTAAAATATAGGGGTGCTAAGTGGGGCCTACCAGACATAGACCTGATGGCGTCTCGACACAATCACAAGGTTCCGGTCTTCGGATCAAGGACCAGGTAAACTCAAGCAGTGTTTGTGGATGCACTGGCAATTCCATGGAACTTTCGGCTGTCCTACGAGTTCCCTCCAGTGTCACTCCTACCTAGGCTCCTGTGGAAGTTTAAACAAGAAGGAGGATTTCTACTTCTAGTCACTCCAGCGTAGCCCAGACGGCATTAGTTCTCAGACCTGCAGGTTCTATCGACAGAGCATCCTCTTCTACTTCCTCAGCTCCCAGACCTCCTCGTACAGGGCCCTTGTCTTTATCCAGACCTGGCTAGGCTGGCTTTGACGGCGTGGATCTTGAGGCATCACTCCTGAGAGCCAAAGGATTCTCTGAGGTGGTCATCCAAACTACGTTAAAAGCCTGCAAACTGGCATCTGCTCAGATTTATTACAGGGTCTGGAATTCTTACTTCACCTAGTGTACTGATAAGAATTATGATGCATACAGATTCAGAACTTCCAGAATTATGGCTTTTCTGAAAAAAGGCCTGGACTTAGGCCTTCGTCTGGCCTCCCTCAAGGTTCACATATCTGCCTTGTCGGTATGGTTTCAGAGAAAAATTGCATCTATACCTGACATTCATACATTCACTCAGGGTGTCTCATGGATACATCCTCCCTATGTCACTCCTGTGGCTCCATGGGATCTGTTTGTTGTCCTGAATGACTTGCAAGAGTCTTCGTTTGAACCTCTTGAGATGGTGGACCTTAAATGGCATACAGCCAAGGTCTTGTTTTTACTGGCTATAGCCTCTGCAAGAAGGGTGTCAGACTTAGGCGCATTGTCCTGTCGTCCACCCTTTCT